>NW_009630894.1:27666-32280 GCF_000690535.1 Cariama cristata | reverse complement strand
GGGGGGAGGGGGGGCGAGGAAAAGAAAGATGACTAAGTTACTTCTGTGAGACCCCAAGCCTGGGCATGAACTACTCCCAAGTTTTGTCAACTACCTGTGCCTGCAGCAGGTGAGGGCTGTCAGAGCCTTCCCTTTCTGCCCTTCTCTGTGCTGCTGTGTTCTGGAGTATGAGTGTAGTTATGCTGGTTCTGTACCTCTTCGTGCTCAGCTGACACTGAGGGGCGATCTTTCCAGATGCTGGTTGGTTCATGGCGTCTGTGTACATGGACGGAGCAACTTGTAGGAACCTAAACTTAAGCTGAGAATTAAAGCTGCACTGGAGGGAGAATCCTTTGTGCTATAAAGCTGAGATCTGTGCCCCAGCTTGTTCTCTTGTACTTATCATAATGAGACAAGGACACGAGTACTCTGGAGGCTTCAACTTTGCCCATTTGCTTTTTTGGTGAATGTGGGTGTTATCACAGCTGCTGCTTTTGATAATCTTTTGAACTAACTTCCCTTACTATAGTCTCAGAGTTGTTCACTTGGGCTTCAAAGCAAGTGTTGACATCTCAAAGGCATTAGCTCCTCACAGGTGAAATATTACATTGATTTCCAGCTTGGTCTCTTAGAATATGAGGAGGATATTTCCATTCATAGATATATTATGCAATGGTTCATCCTTTTATACACAAACCTGCTTGTGTTTGCTTCATTTACTTTATTGAGCATTGATACCTCCTGGTTTAGCTGTTGAGTGGAGCTTAGCAGGTATCCTTGAGCTACCAAGAATTATTTGAGCAGTAGACGGTGTTCAGAATACTTCTGGACTACTGAAATCTGTGCTGTTTGCTTGGTTTTCTTAAACTTCCCAAAACTTGAAGTGGAGGATTCAGATGTGTTGCTTTTCTCCCTGAAAAGACAGGGCATCCTTCAGCTGTGTGGTTCATAGCTCCTGCTTTTTCCCAGTTCTTCATATCAACTGAGTAATTTTATTTGGATACTTGGGCATTAGAACTAGCTGTTCCAGTTGCTTCAGACTGTGAAGAAGTGTTTTCAGAGAGCTTGTTTATCTTGCATCACCTGTATGCAGAACTAATCCCTTCAGCCCATCCTCTTGTACCCTTTAAAATAGCACAGCCCCTATGTTTGCAAATTCTTGTATTTGACCACACAGCAAAGTGCATGGATTTCCCTGACACCTGCTAGACAGACCATGACTGCGCTCTTTTCCAATATAGTTTGTATGACTGCACAGTGTGCTAGAGGGGGGGGTCATTGTGGTGGTCGTCTGAGAAGTTTGAATAGTTCAGTAAGTTCTGTAATACACAGCAGAGTGCAGAGGAGGTCCCAGCATTAAGATTTATGTTGCGCGTCTACTTGAATATGCATAAGCCTTTAATTTTTGCTGTTCTTGGCTCTATTTTTTTTGATGCAATGCTCTATTAAGCTTTTGCCTGGTCAGAGATTACACATCCAGACATAGTATTGTGAAAGAAGTCTCTGCCCCCTCATTCCCCATGCAGTTTGTGCAGCTGCATGATAAATGGGGGTGGTGGAAAAGCAGTCCAGGAAAAAAAGGAATTCTTCAACCAGATCAGTTTTGATCCAGTTTGTATTACAAGAGGAAGGCAAGGGACAGGAATGAGGTGGGAAACTGCCATTGAAAAGTGATTTGTCAAACTATTGCTTTAACATTTGTTGTAAAGGAGGACGATATTTTGAATTGTGCTAGCCTGAAATGTAAATGTTACTGCAAGATGAGATGTGTGGTGTTTTCTCTCTCCCTGTTTGGGGTACATGATTGACAGTACTTTGGATAAGAACTGGCAGTGGGGTTGGGGGCGAGGCATGACTTCAAACCACTTTCACCTTTTACACCTAAAAAGAAACCAAGTGGAAGGATAGTGCCTGAAACAAGTTATAATCTACTTAAGGAGTTGTCTGTTAAAACCTGCTTTAATGGCAGGGGAAGGGAAATAGGATAGGTATTTTTGTGACGACAGTCTTTGAAGTTGAATGTGGCTAGACAGAATGCATACCACCAACAGGACTAGCCAATGCCCCCAGTGAAGCATTCAGCTTGCATTTAAACATCAGGATATAGTAGCAGCTAGTCAATTGGAAAGGTCTCTCTTGAAAAGAGAAATATCATCTTAAAATAATGGAATGAACCCTGCAAGACGTAAAGCCTTAAATGACAACAACATCATGACATGGCATCTTTATTGATAGGCAACGTGGCTTGATTCTGTACATGCAGAGCATGATGTGGAGAAGGGAGGGTACATCAGGCCGGTGTGTCAAAGCTTAGCGAAAACTGGTGGAAAATGGGTGAGTGGAACTACTGCTGGTGATCTCCAGCACTGCACAGGACCATCAATCAAACTGCTCTTCTGGGTGGTGCTTTCTGTGCCTCAGTGCCTGATAGTAAGAGCTGTTGGCTTTCTTGTCAGCTGCTGTGTACCACAAAGAAGCCCCACTGGGCTTGAGTGACTTGGAAGTGTTGCACTCAGAGGGGAAAGACCGGCAGCCCTGGAGCCTTTATCCTCACTCTGCCTAGGTACAAATACATGAAGTCTTGTGATGAGCTTTGCTAGAAAGCAGCAACTGGAATCTTCAGGAAGGCGCCTGCTGCTATCTGTGAGAAGTGACAGTGCCTATGAGCGCACAGTGCATCATCTGTGGTTGTAAATTGTGACAGGTTCCGCTGCCTAGTGTGTCAGACTTGATGACGTGTATGACAGTAACAAGAAGTTAGTCTTCCAAGGTTACCACCCAACATTTTGCTTGAAAAGGCATAGCTTACCAATCCAGCTGACTGAAAATGTGTCACATAGCAAAATATGATGTGTATGCTCCTGTTGTACTGTATGGCTTTAATGTAGTTTATGCCTTTTTTTTCAACTACTCTTTATTTCCCTGTATCATACATAGGGAGGTGAGGATACTTATTTTTACATGTTTTTGAATGCCTTATGCTTGCACACTGTTCATTGTGAATGATGTCTATGGCAGAATCCACAATTATATTTACCAGTTCCTTTATCTGGAATCCTTTGCTGTTTTGCTTCTGGCATTTTTTAATGTCAGAAAACTGCATGTGTTAGCTGGCTGTATTTTCCTGTAGACACGTCTAGAAACTTTTTACCCCGAAGCCAATTTTTTTGTCTGAAGCTTATGTTAGAGGCAAAGATTGAAGTGTATTTTTGACTCATGTAATCCGTCTGCTGCCTTGAGGAACTAGATGTGTGACAAAGTACAATCAAGATGTTAGGAGGTATTGTGTGTTTTGGGTTCTTTATAATTGCACTAGTTTTGTTTCTGTTGTTTTTGTAAGTGGTAAGTGTGCTTCAAAATGAAATTGATTCCTTTTTTGGGCGGAGTACAGTGAGAAAATGACTTGGAGTGACATCTCCAGTAGTAACTGTATGCACCACAACCACCGCTGGTTTTAGCATCTCAGTTTTGTAGCTACTGGGGGACAGCAGTTGCTACCTCATGAACTTACTCATGAGTACTGTGTACTGAGAAACTTTGTATCCATCACTGACTCAGCTGTGCAAATAAATTTAACTTGGGTATGCTCCAGTAACAGCCTTGGGTACTGCATAGGCTGTTGGCTTGGTAATGATTTCTGGTTGGTTTCTTTACCTAGAGATTCCTAAGACTGTGGTATGCGTTCTAGAATGTGAGCGGTAAATCATAGTGCCTTTACCACTGTGATTAGATAGGCCAGTTGATGAATAGTTCTGAAGAATAAACAATGTAAGAGGGCATTAGTAAATCTTTCCTTGGGTTAACATTCCTCTCAGCTTGTATAAATAATTCAATTCCTGTCTTCCAGGACAGGAAAGAGTTTCTGCTTTTGCATTAAATGCTTTACATTAGCTCAGCATTAAGAGATCTTTGTGTTTGCCAGTCTAGATGGTAGAGAACTGGTCTGCTTCTTCACAAATTTCCAACATCAAGATAGGGAAATCAGTTGCAAACAAGCTACTGCTGGCTGAACACATTTCTAATGTGGGTTTTAGAGTCCTTTCACTGCTTTTGTGATGCTGGTGAAAATATTTGTCAAACTGTGGATGGTCTATTTTCAGAAAGAGTACCTGAAGGTTATTTGGCAGAAAAATGAAAACGTACAACCTTGTTTTAAACTTTGGGAGCAGCATATAGGAATGGTGTTTGTACCAGGAGAGGTGAATAATGCTCTCTGAACATTGTCACTTGTGTCTTAGGTAGTTGTATATTTGATTATAGCAGGGAGTAGCCTTGCAGGTAATAAGGGCAAAGTGGAGGGAAAGCAGGTGTAGAGAGATGTAAAGAAGGGGCAGTGTAGTATTCAGTATTTTGCATTCTTACTATCATCATTGCATCCTCTCACATCTCATAGCAAGCTTTTCCTTTTGCCTTTTACACTCCTAACTGACAACCTGCCTTTCATTTTTCTTCCTTCTGTGGTACAGAAGAGACAACTGCAGAAGTTGATGAACCTGTCAAAAAGAAGAAAAAGAAAAAGGATAAAGAAAAGCAAGCTGAAGAGGAGGTACTGAATGAGGAACTCCCCACCAGCCCCGTGGTTGAGGTGAGGCAGAATTGCACAGTTATCTGATCCTTTATGGGAATGGATTCTGC
>NW_009630894.1:23495-27635 GCF_000690535.1 Cariama cristata | reverse complement strand
AGTGGGGGGGGGGGGGGAGGGGAATATTCTTATCTGTATAACCCATGGTATGCAAAGACAGTTTTACTCTAGTAACTTTATTTCATGATATCCATCACTGTAATGTCCGAGAAGATTTGCATTACAAAATAAGGTCTGGGAAACTTGCGACTGTAATGCCTCCATGTTTTCCCTCCTTTCCTCTGCCCAGCCTCAGCTTTAGTCTTCTCTCTTTCTACATCTTTTCAAGAGGGGAAGGTGTCCCTTGATGCCAATCCACAGGCATTTGCCTAGTGTTTAGGACTTGTAGGGAGTAGAGGCTGTACCTGCTGAATTGATGAAACATCATTTGATGTCTTCTAGCAACAGCGGAGTGGATGGGACCAAACCAAACTCGTCACTCAGTTTTGAAATCCTGTTCTTAACATGGGGTTTAATTTTTCTCCCTTTGTTTAGTGCAGCTACGCTGCCTGACTGCAGTGCTGAGCTGCCAGCAGTGTGGCAGACAGCTCAGCTTCCCTTGCCCACTGGTCCCACCGCACTGTAAACATCAAGTGGATTTAGCAATAGAGGAAGGGGACATCTCTTGGGTTGTGCTTTGCTGAGTATGGCAGCTGCTGTGATGCTTTGAGTGTGAGCTCTGTTGCCTAGCTACATGTGTTGCTTTGCTTTTCCATTATGCTTTGTTCATAGCAACATTTGTTTGTTTGCAGAATGCAGAGAAAAAGAAGAAGAAAAAGAAGAAAATGAAAAATGAGGATGAAGACTGAGGAGCAGGGGAGAACATTGGCCCTTGGACAGCTGCTTCAGAGTAGCATTTCTTGACATAATTTCTTTAGCTTCTTGCTGAAAACTGTAACTGCCCTGTGTTGCAAGAGGGCAAGGAGATGGATTTGATAGCTGTCTTTTGCCCTGGAACAGGATACCCCAGTGTCTGTTCTACTTAGGAGGATTGCTGGTTTTTTGCGGTTTCTTTTGTTGAAAAGCTCACAGTAGATCCTCTTTTCATATGCAGTCTCTACTGATAAGGAATAAAAACATTTTTATGGAGATTTTATGTCTCTGTCTTGTTTGCTGGTTTTCTAACCATTATCAGGACTATTTCTAAGATTTATTTTTTAAATGTAATGATCAGGGAAAAAAAAATCTAAATGTGTAAATATTCTCTTGCAGTTTATTCTCTAAAGAATTCAAAAGTGGTAATATTTTTAAGTTCTCCATAAAATTTATACAAATATCTCTGCATGATATCAAAGATACATTGAACAGCTGAGGTGCGTTATTGAGTCTATGTTGTAGTTCTCCTGAGAAAGCCTTTTTTAATCACCTTTCAAACACTTTGGTTTTGCTGCACTGACTGACAAGATTCAGACACGTGTTTTGAGCTAACATGAGTTAGGTTCCAAATTGCTTCTGTGGTGATTGTGGCAACTTTCTTCACTTCATCTGAAAAAAAAAAAAGCCCAGGGCAAAATTACTTCTTCAACTAGCTGATAATGAAGTTGAAAAGACAAGTGTTTCCTATTAGTAGCAGAAATCAGCCATTCTCTGTAGGGGATACAGATGCACTGAAGTAGCATCACATGATCAAGACACTACAGCTCTTGAAGCTTTATGGTGGAAAAGGAAACAATTTTTATTTGATTATGCTTATCACTCAGTTTAATAATTAATATGAAAAAGTATTTTTTTCTTAGTGTAGTGGTAGACTATTACCTAAACAAAATAGCAGTGTCTTTAGCTGGATAACATTTGGTAACCCTGCAGCCAGTGTAGCTGGTGCTTTTCTGTGGAATACAGCTTGTTGACCAGCTCTTGGTATTGAAGTGCCTGTGGCTTACTTATCTGTTAGTGTAAGTGGATATACGGAATCTCTAACAAAATTGGACATGTGTTTAGTAATGCAGTTGTACCAGTATCAAGAACATGAACTTCATTTTTTTTTTTTTTCCCCTCAGGAAGGCTTTAGTGAGTTTAACTGCTGTAATTGAGAGGCTAGTCAAGGAGTATCCTGAAACAGTGCATTGGGACTGTGCTATGGTATTGCAGCCATCTCTTGTCCTAGGTGTTATGTATGGATCCTTCTGTTGCATTGTCTGCAGTCACTGATGTTTTACTATGCAGAGCTCTGGATTGCCTGGGAATACTGGGACTCTTCCACTTCATCTGCTTTTTGTTAGACGAGCAAGATGGATTTAAACTGAAATGTTTAGGCAGGCAGCAAAGGTATTAAAAATTATTCATAATGAGGTGGAACACTTGGCTTATTAGTGCCTTTAGTTTTTTATTGTAAATGCATTTTCAAACAGAAATCCTTACAGACATGAGAGTTTGGTTTTATCTGAGCTTCCACAAAAGTATCAGAAAAATTATGTATGTGCTGCTCAGAAACTGTCCTATATAATTTACCCTAATCAGAAAATTCATATGAACATCAGTTGCTTAGTAAGTCTAATCAGTGAGATCAAAATGGAGAGAAGTTATTTTTGCGTGGCTACTTTTTTTTCCCTTTTGCATACTCCTTTGATAACAAGGGAATGAGATTCACCTCTTTTCTTACATAGCACATCTTGGTGGTTTGTGATTGCAAGTCAATGTCCAGTGCAGGCCAGCTTCCATCTCACGAGGCAGCCTGTTGGAGCTTAGTCGTGAAGCAGCATATCTTTGCCTCTCCTCCTGCTCTGGTGTTGGGAGTGTTGATTTCAATATCAAATTAACTAGAGCTTCTATTATATTCTCTTTCAAAATTTCTGAAACGCTGTAGGTTTTTTGTTTTTGCTGAATGAAACTTCTTTGAAGAAAAAAAAGCACTTGAGAGCTCAACGTGTGTGACCCAGAAATACTGGGTGGAGAAAAGGAAGCAAGTTTTAAACTTTTCAGCCCTGGATAGACCATGCAGTTATCGCCCACTACCTCTTTTAAGCAGGTAAGGAAATAAGTACTCTGGGTTCTGGTTTGAACTGTTAAACTCCTCATCTTCAAGACAATAAGCTGCATATCCCAAAGGGCTGCTGCTGAAACACTGGTAAGTGTATTCAACTTGAGTGCTAAATATGATCAGTGAAAATAAACAGTGGTGATAGACTGCAGTCATTGTAAGCCAGGGTTGCCGCATTTCAAGTTGCTTATCAGTTCAAGCAGATAAGATTGGTTTGCTTGTGCATGCCTTTCCACAAACAAAGGTCTGGGCATTTGTGTACAATCTTGCATCTTAAAATAATAACAAAAAAACCCTACAGGTACAGTAGGGAAATATACCTATAGTAGGGAAATAACCTCTTTGCACAGAGAAGTGGCTCTTCTTACCCAAGAGGCAGGACAAGACTTTAATTGGGACTCAAGACTTTTGATCTTTTTACAGTAGAAGTTTAAATTCTGAGATTTGTACAGCCTTTCTTGTAAGAAATAATTGTGCAACAGGGTGTTTATGTAGAGCCTGTACTATGGGTCAATAATCATTGTGAGGGAGTCGATCCATCCAAAAATGGATCTTTTATTTTATTGATAAAGCAAAACCAAACTAAACCCTAAAACTAATGTTAGATTAAGGATAGATGCTTTGAGTTGCTTGAGTGCAGAAAGAACAGCTAGCTAGACGGATGATGGTACTTCAAGCAAAACAGTGAGATCTGTGGAACAGGAGAATCTAAAATGTTTTAATATGAACCTTAAAGCATTTATCAGTATGGGTTACTCTGAAACAACGCTAACAGTGAAAAATAGCTCAGGGACTAGGGGTAAGCCTAGAACAGGGTGAATTAAGGTGTTTCAAAGGGATGGTTGACAGTTTGAAAGCATCTCACACAGGTTCCTTGCACGCTTAAACCCTCTGTCCCCAGGTCCTGCCATCCTGGGACATAACGTGGGCTGTGCTCACCCTGCTTTTGAAAATTTAGTCCCGTTGATTGAGAGCTGGAGGGGCAGCCTTCCTTCACAGCCCAAGTTAATTCTTGGTCAGCAGCCAACAGACCCCCTGACTGTGTGGTTAGACCCGACCAGGCGAAGGCCATCCCTCTCGGGGAGGGGGTTACATGCAGCCCCCACTTCACACTGTGGGGGACACAACCACCAGCCAAGCCTGCTGGGAGCTGCCAGGTGCTCATCTACTGACAGTGCAGCTCTTCTATCTGGGCTGGTGACAACCCTTTGTGTTCCCTCGGG
>NW_009630894.1:22100-23476 GCF_000690535.1 Cariama cristata | reverse complement strand
GGGGTCGGGGAGCCGATTTTGTGAAGTATGTGGGCCTGACTGGCTTCTGGGCTGAGGTCCTTGGGGTCTCCTACCTGCTTCTCTCCCCATTGCTCACACTGACCCCAAAGGAAAGCTGCGCTAGCTTTCAGCTATGGAATCCAAGTGGCAGAGTGCCTGCCCAGGTTAAAGTGGTTTGGTGTTTTGTTTGTTTGCAGGTTTTTTTGGTGGAGTTTTCTGCTATTTTTTTTTCCTCTCTGGAACTGGGGAGCTGTGCATTGTGCCTCCTTCCCTGCTCTGCAGGGAGGGCATCAGCAAGTGAGGAGCTGCTCACTGTCTGCTCTTGCTGGGGCACCTTCTCAGCAGAGAGACATCATCTGACTTTTTCAGTAGCTATTTTGCACTGTGAAAGCCATTGTCAGGAAAATGAGTGTTTTCTTCATAGACTGTATAGACTGTAGTATTTTGGAAAATGGATGTTTGGGTTTGGGTTTTTCTTTCTCCTTTGCTACTTGGGAATTTGCCTGGTGGTGCTCCCTCTGCGTGAGGATTTGTTTGCATGGGACCATTGGGGGGACATGGCCGCAGCCCTGCCCTGACCCACAGCAGTCCCTCACCCCCCTGTGCCTACTGGCCATGGATGTGTGCTTTCTTTCCTTCCAGGTGTCTCCCGCTGCCCGTGGGCATCCTGCTTACTCCAGCCATCCACAAATTGTTCCTCCCACCCATGGACACGCACCCTCTGCATGTCTTCCCTCTGTCCATGCCTATGTGCAGCAGCTCTTGTTGGGCATCAGAAGCCAAGTGGAGGGACCCTGCTTTTCCCACCCACAGGGAATAGGATGGGCAGCCATCTGGCACTGCTCCGGCCACTGGCCTGGCTGTTCTGGAGCTGAGGAGCTCCCCAGAGGTGGGATCTTGTGTGCCCCTGCAGTGAGGGTGCCTGCCGAGTCTGAGGTGGAGACACGGGAGGTACCTGCTCAGAGATTGGGAAGCCTGCCTGCTGGGGAGGGACAGATTTGCTGCTGTTTTTCAGGTAAAACTTCCATCTCGCCCATTCCTCTCAAGCCGTTTCTGCACATGGAAAATCCTGCAAGTTGACTTCCTGCTGTCTGTGCTGCATCCTGGTGCCTGTGTGCCCTTGCAGAGAGGTTTCACTTTCTCTGGAAAAAATAATTATTTTATTATAAATGACAGACAGCTCAGCAGTAGCTTCCTGTCTTCCCCAGGGAGAAGCACAGGAACATGTTGTGTTTTGGAGTAGCTTAAAATTTTGAATAGAAATCTTGCTTTCTTAATCACCAGGCTCGGACCCTGTTCCTCTCCAGCTGCAGGCTGTGATGTGCAGCCCTCCGCATCCAGCAGCCTTGTCCCGCAGAGCTGGTGATGCCCTCAGC
>NW_009630894.1:9055-22069 GCF_000690535.1 Cariama cristata | reverse complement strand
GGCCTGGAGATGCCCTCCGCCGGCGGCTGCCGCCTCGGGCTAGCACAGAGTGCTGCCAAATGCTCCGTCCACACTTACACTTGCTTATGTGTAATTAGCCCCTGTTAGAAATCCAGGAGCTTCTGGAGCAAGTGCCTGTCCTCCATGGGTGAGCCCTAGCTCTGAGCTTTCGTTTTCTTGTTGCACCCTTTTCACTCTACCTTTCTTCTTAAGCAAAAGGTTATTCCTCTCACAGCAGCGAGCATCTCTATGTTCAACGAGCTTGTGATTTCAGTAGTAGTGATCTACAATAGAGAGATTTTCTGATGTTCAATTTCTTATCCCGGTTACTGGCTAATGGAAACAGCAACTTTGTCTCTACAGACCTCAAGCAAAATACAATGAGGGATGAATGGTGATGCACTGGTGCAAAATTTGTAAGCTACTCTGGAGGGAAAGGACGGGGTAGGACTGAAGTGCTGGGACAGAGAAGTGGGAGAGCTGGGGCGGCGGCAGGGAAGCCAAGAAGGGCTCCAGATCCAAGGGAAATGAGATTGAAAAACGCCTGTTGTTTGGATCACAGCCCGTTGGGTTTGCAACCTTTAATCTCTGATCTTCATATTCCACCTCTTAAAAACTGAGATAATGCCTCCCAAATCCCCTAAGTGTACAGGGCTCTCATTATCGCATTATTTATGAAGCACTGCAAGAGCTCTAAATAGGATGTGATGTAGAAGTGTTGTGAAGAAGAGGAAGGAAACCTGTTTGACAGTACAATGGCTGCAAGGGAGGTTGTCTAAGTCCACGATGAAATCTCTCTTGATAAAGCTGCAGCCAGTCTCAGCGCAGCCATGTTAAATTCTTTCTTCTCAAAGAAAAGGAATCAAAACCAGCTGTGCCAAAACATAAACCACTTCCTTTTGCACGATGGCAAAAAAGAGGCTTGCTTTTGTAGTGGTGTAGAACCACATTTAAAAATGGTATTTTTAAAGCTGGCATCAGACTGGGCGGGTGGGGGACAGCATCAAAACCTAAGCTCAGGCTTTATTGCTGCTCTCTGCTGCAGGATCAGCAAGGCCATACCAAATGGAAGCTACCGTGCATAGGAGACAGGCTGTTATTTATACAGCTGTGAACGTAACCATAATGCTGGAGATAAAGATAAATGTAATATAATTGCCAATTACTCAATCAGTGTATTGTGACATGCTGAAGCAATAATGGGCGGTGCTGTGGCAAGGGAGCGTGCTTCCTCCCTGCGGCCAGCCCGCCTGGGAATGGAGGGACAAGGTAATAACCATACTCGCCCTTTAGTACCTTTCTCCACGTTTTTTGCTCGGTTGACAGCAGGTAGGTGTGGGAAAGGAGGTGCCAAGCAGGGTGAGGAACACAGACAGGTCTCCTTGTGCTTCTGTGCCCAGACCCAGCCGTGCCATGTGCAGCACGAGGGGGCTGCTTTGGAGCTTTGCACCAGGGTGTCCAGCGCTTTCCTCTGCGACCCCTGTGCAGGAGCCCCTTGTGCTCCTCAAATCCAACTGGGGTTTCTGAAGTGGGACTGACGTGGGGCCTAAACCACATGTGGTCTCCCCAGGAGGTGGTTTCAGCTGCGGGGATCAGTGCAGCCAGCTCTCATTCCCTGTTGCTGCACGACAGTGCATCCATGCAAATAGTGATACCCATCCATTTTAACCCCAGGGGCTATACAACCTGTAGGCTGTGGTAGTTAAATAACTGAAGATGCATAAACCATCCCCAGCATGTCCTGGATATGTGAATCTGTCACAGGTCGAAAAAGTGTAAAAATAGAAATCCAAGTTCCAGGATCTGTAATGTTAGCATCTTTTAAAAATGTCATCAACAACAAACCAAAAAAAGAAGCCTTTGTCTAGACACTTGTTTCCGAATGCCAGGAGTTATTGCTCCTGTACCTTTCTGGAGACTTTCTGGCTGGGGAATGTTCTCTTTCCAGAGGAAATCCTTTTTACTTTCAGCAGTTCAAGACTTTAACTGGGTGAAATAATAGCTTGGCACTCCCCCAAGCAATATGATTTTTATCTTTTTTGTTGTCTGCAGAAGTCTGGCTTGTTCCAATTCTATGAGTCACGGAGGGAATATGGATATCGGACTGCCCTGGTATCCAGGGATGGGCTTCTGGTGAGATGGGCATGATGGGGTCCTTAGAGGTGACCATTGGGGGTCTTGAGACATCTTCCACAGGACTGGAGTAGTGCTGCCTGCCCCTCTACTGCCTTCGTCAGGGCTGATGTTGTCTTGTCGCTGATGTGCGCGTTTGTAGGCATCTTCGTTCTCATTAAGTTATTCAAAGGGGGTTTTGTTTGTTGGCTACTGCTCTGGTTTCTCCAGGTGACTCATCTTACAATAATTATGGATTCATGCTTTGTCTTTGCTAAATGCTAACTATTCATCAGCTTCAACTAGCATGTTTAGATGTTTTCAGCAGAGACTTAGTTTTTGATGGTTTATTTAGCCCAGATATAAGCCTGATAGAGTAAACATTGGAGCTTTGAACCTCTCAGGATTTTGTTTCTTTTGTACAGCAGATTAAACAAACTGAGGTATTTAGCACAAGTCTCTCTTCCTTATACTGGGAAAAAAAAAAAGACCTCAAGCCTCAGGGCACAAAGCAGCAGCCATGGCTTTCGCGGTAGGTACCCTGCCTGCCTTGTCTGGGGCTGCGCGGCCGGCACAGGAGGGCTCTGGCTGGGCCCTGCTGCTCCCGCACTCTAGGTGGGCTGCGTGCCAGGGACCACGGCTCACCCACCTGAAGACGAGGCCCTGGTTTTACCTGCAAGATGCATCAAGCAAACAAACCCCAGCAGGAAGCTGCGTGGATGATCTTGTCTGGCTCATCTGAGTTTATCACCAGCCAGTTGGATACAAAGGGGACTGTGCCAGTCCCAACCCCACAGCTCCTCCCTCTGCTCTCAGCAGGGCTCCCCTGGGGCTGCAGGTGCAGGTTTTAGCCTCCAGATGATGCAGAACCAGAACCGCACATCATGCGTTGCTGTTTCTTGCCTCCATGTGGAAAATCCAGCTGCCCATGGGCTCCCCACCTTACTTCTCCCCATCCTCGCTGTCCAGCTGAGGACTCTGTCCTCCCTTCGTGGTGATCGGGGCAGTGGGGAAAGGACTAGAAGCAGGTAGAGATACACAAACCAGGATACTATGCTACATAAAATACCCTCAGGACAGGGGGATGCAAGGCTGGGCTGCACAGGACTAGCTTAAGCTAAACTGAAACCAGGATTTCCCTGGAATCCTTGCCTTGCTTGAAGCAAGGTGTCCAAACAGCAAAACCGCCAACAAGAAGGAAGCGGTGGGCCTCCATGGATCCTCTGTGACAGTCCTCATTCTCTCTCTACATCCACAGGACAGATTGAAAGCGGGGCCTGACCACATGCAACAGGAGTCTAAATCTGGAAAAACCACCAAGCAACCAAAATTAGCCAAGAAGACATGAGTGCGGACACATCTGTGTTACGCTCGGTCTGTGAGCAGCAGGGCTGGCCATGCCCTCCTTCACCTGCTGCTTGTCTTGCAGGAGCAACATTGAATTGTCCTCTTCCCAGTTGTGCCACCAGATGCTTTTCCTCCTGCTGCCATGGTGAAACAGCCGCCAGGTCAGCAGCTGGTACCTGCCAGGGAAGCACCGGCCCCCACAATTTGTTTCCTAGGTAGGTTTTGTCTCCATGAGCAAAGCAGCTCTCATTGCAAGTGGCCTCGCAGCCAGTGTCCCGCCTGCTTCCTCGGGCCAGTTTGCAGGCGAGGTGGGCTACAGAAACTCGGGCACGGGCCGGCTGTTCCACCTCGGGCCAGGGTCCCCGGTGTTCCATCTCAGCCCTGGCTGCCTGGGGGGTGCAGAACCGTGCAAGCAAGAGGGGTGAGGGGGCTTCCTAAGGCGGGACATGATGCTCTTTAACTTGTACTGTTCACGTTTGTCTCTGTTTCTGTGTTACTGTGCCCTTTGCTGATGAGGAGCTCGTGGTCTCCCGTGCCAGCGCTGCTTCCCTTGGGGCATTTTTTTCCCTTCTCCTTTTACCATCTTTACAGCTTGTTTTCCTTCCTGCATCTGCAGGGCTGCCTCCAACAAAGCCCTGGCAGACAATCTTATCTTGAAGCACAACCAGTCCTGCTCCTTTCACTACAATATCTCGTCTGCTCAAACGCTTAGCTGGAGCAAGGCCCCCATTGGGGAGCGCGGCCGCTCTCTGTGCACTCCCGCGTGCCAACGCCGACGGCTTTGCCCCCTGGCAGGGGCATGGGCAGAGCCACGTCCCGGCAGGGAGGGCTGGAGAGGGGCAGCTGCAGGAGTTCTGCTGTATAAAGACACTCGGAGAGGTCTGCACTGTGCTTGCTCTTTCTGGAAAGGAATGCTATTAATTAAATGGGTAGGAGAGATGACACAGTCTATTTTTTCCTCCTTGGCTTATTCACTTGATTTGAAAGGGTCTTTTATCTGTGTTTTTTTTTTTTTTTTTCCCCTCTGAGTTTGTGGTTTTAGTATTTTGGTGATCAAAATAGTTCTGTTCCTGAGCATCTATGGGAAAGGGCCTCACACCTATTTTGGGAGAAGATGTTTTAAAACCCCACAGGGGAAGACAGATCGAGAACTTTAATTGCTTGTGCCTTGAAGCAGATATTCCTGATAACTCATGCACCTGAAACTATTAAAGCACAGATACAAATAGCCCCACAATTAATTAAAGAAAATACACCATTCCTTTTGCCTGACCACACACTGCAAACCAAGAAATATTTCATCTTATGCAAAAAGTGGAAAGTGATGTACTGTCCTGACCAGGGCAGCCTGGAAGTCTCATGATGTTTGCTTTATGTTGCTGGGGCAGGATGGTGAATTTATAGTGGAGCTGCAAGTGAAAGTCTTCATTCTCCAAAGGCTTGTAAAAGCCTCATGTCTCTTAAAGTCTGTAGGAAATTGAATGACTGGGCACAGCATTTCAAATGGATCCAACTGTCCTCGAGATCCGTAGTGACCTTTCTGTTTACTTTTAAAGGCACTCGTAAGTGGCCTCAGCGAGAATGTGTTGATCGGCAAATGCTCAAGATGCCTTGTTTTGTAGTGAGGGTTAGAGCCTTGCTCAGTAACCAGCCATTTGTTTCATCGGATTGTTTACCTTTCATTGCTGAAGTCCAACTGATGCATGTTGTTTTACCAACAAAAAGGGCTCGAAAGACCACTTTTGTCAAACGCTGTGCCTAAAGCACAGAGCAGGACCGTAAATACTCCTTTATACTAAACATCATCTGATGTGCTAGGTTTGCATTTATTTTTACTTTATTGCTGCCTCCAGCCCTTTCTAACTGGCGCTTCCTGGAGCCTCCTGCCGATTTCCAACAGCAGGCAGGGAGAGCAGGCACATCTCCACGTCTCCGGTGAACCGCATGGCTTTCCCGGGTGAGGGGTTTGCACAAGGTATCCCTGGGTGCTGGTGGAGGTGGATCCTCCAACGCCTCGTGGGGTTGTGGTGAGTCCCGAATGCAGGCAGCACGGGGACAATACAACTGCACGGTCTCAATGTACCTGTGCAAGCTGAAAGCACGGGCCAGGGTACAATCTAAAAGTAACTCCAGGTGTTAAGGAAGAAAAATCAGGTGTTCCACACCGTATGATCAACTGAAAAAATGACAGCGGTCTTATAGGTAGCAGCTTCTGGGGTTTGGCTGCCTCCTGGTATACACGTTTTTAGGATTTATTTTCCTTTATTTCAGCATAAAGCTTAGAAACTTATGATGATAAAAGCTGAAACATCTATTTAATTATGTGAGTCTACAGGCTGTCAGAAATACCAGCTAGCATGAAGTTTGCAATACATCATTGGAACTCGCAACTCTGACACTGACAGTTGAACAACTACAATTTGCTGAGGTCAAAACTACGAAAAGGAGCTCCGAGTGCATTTTTAACCTAAACCAAAAAATCTGAAAGTAGAATAATAGAATCTGTGCTTGTTATGTTTCTTGGATTTCTCAATCAAATTTGCTCAATATGCAACTTAAACACCTGGGTTTCCTTTGACTGTCAGCTGCTGATTGCCATCCCCTCATGAAACCTTGACCTTTAGAAATTGCTGCAGCGAGCTGTTTTGCCTACTGTAGTTGTGTTTCATGCCCGCAAAAGATGCAGGTCTTGCTGCTTTTTTTTTTTTTTTTTAAATGCACATTTCTCATTTCTGGTCTCCATGCTGTTAGCTCGATGGCAGAAAGCTTAGGAAATGCTGCCCTGCCGGGGCAAGTCCGTCAAAACAGCAATGCCCTGCCACCACCTTCCCCTAAATTAATCAAGTTAGGTGAAGAATGGTGCCTCTGCCTCTCTACAGAGGGTGGATGAGATCCTGCCAGTCCGCTCTTAAATGCACCCTGAGCCACCAAAACCGGTGTGGTTTCCCCACCAAGAATGGCATTTAAGGCCAAGGTCCCAGTGTGCTGAGGGGATGGCTTGGGAGAAGGGGGAGGAAAAGAGGGAGTGAGCGTGGACCTGTGCGTGTCCTTTCCCCTCTCCAGCCACCCACCAGTGGTCCTGGGGGTTTCTGCAGTTGCAGAGCAGGTGGGGGCCCACGTTGGCCCCCGTGGGAGCCTCCATCAGCCACCCGTGCTCTGTGCTGGGGAAGGATTTGGGCCAACTTCAGAAGTGTTTTTGGCTAGACTGGTTCTGCAAAGCAAAAATGAGCATCGTTACTCTGAAAACGAGTATTCAGGTGTTGGATTTGACACAGCTCTGTTGTTGCATCATGTAGACACACTTTAGAAATACCCTTCAGCTGAGCTGTGTGAATCATCACAAGAAGATGCCTACAGGAAAGAGAAGTGAGCTTGGTGATGTCTTTTTCTGACAACTACTTCTCTAAAATGGACAAAGAAGTCCCGGTGCTCTCTAAGGTATTTTTGGCTGTGTGGTTTACATAAAGAAGACAGTTTTGCTTGTCTTTCAAAGACCACAGGTAAAAAGTGATATTACGCCTTATGCAAAGGAGGATTTTTCCCATGAACATACTTATGAAAGCAAAAAACCAAAGAATCCAGTATTCTGGGAGTATATATACCCCGGGCGTAACTCCCTTACTGTAAGCCACGCTGCCCTGACATGAGAGGGGGACGACCACGAGGTGAGCGCGGTGTGCTCACAGAGCCGCTTGTGCCACTGTCCCTATGAAGGGACCCAAGGAAGAGGATGCCAGAGACCCTTGCTGACCCCAGGCTGTCCCTGCGTGGAGGGGACGTGCTTCCCATGCGCCTGTGGGCTGGAGGAGACCGTCTGGCTCTGCACCTACCCACTGCACAGACTGAACATTTTGGTCTTTCCCATTTACGTGGGGATTAGTCACATCAGGGCTTGGATGTTGCAACTTTGATGGTGTAATCCTGCTATGTCTTTGGTAACTTGCAGTCTTCCTGAGCAAGAATTAATGTCTGATGTGAAAAGTAGAAACAACTATAAAGGTGAGTATTAAAGTCCTTCAGGATGAATTCATGTGTCATAAAGAAATAAGAACAGAAATGGTGCAGAGGTGATTTTTCATTTTTGACCTGTCATTGCAGACAACTTTCAACTGTGAATTTCTTGATAAATATTTAATGTGCATTACATAATTCCATTTTGACATGAAATCTCCAGGGCCACATAGTCCTAATACAGCAAAAAGCACATTTCTAAAAGAAAGTGAAACTACTCCTGGTCCTGTTCAATGTACTTATTTTAATCTTTCCAGATTTTTGTAATCTCTTTGCACCAGTTGAGATGCTGCAGAGGCCCTGGGTTTGCTTTGGCTGGTGATGCAGCAGAGCCGGGATGTCACACTGGTAGTGACGCACTGAAGTCCCAGGGGACAAGCCACCAGAGGGAGGCTGCAGGGACCGTGGCCCTTGCAATTTGTGGCAAACATCACATGAAATGAGCTGCCAGCACTGAGGACATCCCAGCCCCACACCACAGTCATCTTATATGAAAAGCAAGTGAGTGGTGAGGAGCAGGTGTCGGGCTGCAAGCGGACCACAAGGGTTCACGCAAATCCACGGCTCAGAGCCATCCCCGTCAATCAAGGTGTAATTCTTGTCCTGAAGTGGCTCGGTTTGGCCTCAATTCAAGCACCAAAATCACAGCTGAACCAAAACATCACCTTTCTCTAGCTGCTCAGGCTACCAAAAGTACAGCGCGCTTACCCCGGTTTGTTTTGTTTGCATCACATCCTGCTTTCAGTAAGTTTCTGTTAAAGCTTATCAAACACGGGTTTGTGGGGAGTTCGCTTCATCCTTCACAGCATCCATCATTTCTCACAATCTGCAGTCACCCTGCTGCTCTTGGACTATGGGAAAAAGTGTTTTGCCTAAATATTCGCAAAACTCCCTGCACCGTAACAAACCTTCTTGAGCTTTGACAGAGGCTGGGCTGATGAACTGAGGCGGGGGAAAACCGTGAGAGGCAAAGGTCTGTGTGAGTGCCAAGCCAGCCCAGGGACTGCTGAAGGTGCTGCTGGGCAGAGGGGGAGGAGGGCGAGAGTCCTGCCAGGCTGAGAGATGCTTTTGAACACTGTGGCTTCATCTGATATGATTTCATAGAGCTAACATTTAAGGGTCAGATGATGCGATATGCTGCCTTCAGACGTTGCATATACAAGCCCAGCCCACTGTTGAGACAAAAGTGGCTTTAAGCCCTGTCTATCCATCTATCTGATCCATCTGTTTGCCTTTTGGCAGCTGGCATGAAAGGTTCTTTTATCTGAAACTATTTCCAGCTATTTCTCCTTTCAGAAACTCCGAAGTGTTTGCATGACTTAAAAGAGCTATTTCCAGCATTTTTGGCTGGGCAGCATCCTAGCTTCAGATTTTACAAGAAGTATTTGAGCACGTTCCCTTGCTTTTTTGCAAGGGCTATTACAGCAGGTCATCCTTCATAGGAAGGCTATGTCTCCTGCTCAAAATATTCATGATTTTCTCATGTTATTTTCGATACCTCTTTACAAGTTGCAGGTTGGCAGCATGTTACTAATGTCAAGCCAAGTCCAAAGCATGAGCAGGGAAGGTTCATGAGCGCGATAGGTCTCAAACCAGAATGGGGAGAGCTGCCAGGAAGCGAGCGGCATCTCAACGTGGCTGCATCTCTTCAGGACTCGCTGGGGCCTGGGATTTGCAGATGCTCCGTTTGAAACTGCACAGAGGCCTCCAGGTGTGAAGCCTAGAGCTGCTGCTGGGCTCAGTAACACCTGGGGAATGGGATGAAGCTTCCAGTGCTGGAGAGAGGATCCTTTTGCTGTTTTCATGTGACTGGCACTGAGATACTGGTTGTTTTTAATCCAGATCAGTTATTTTGAAAAGTCATTTTTGTTGCTGTTCAGCCCAGACATACCAAAGAACATTGCAGCAAAGGAAAGGGGGTTTAGGCAGCGATGCTGCTCCTGGAGCACTTGGGTGAGCAGCACATGGTGGGCAGTGATGATTGCTGTGTTTCCTTATGGCAATACCCAAGATACTGTATGTTCAGTTTTTCAGGAGTAGCTTTGTTATGTCTCAGTGGAAGGAACTGCGATACCGATCGTATCTCACTTGTTTCAGGGAGCTTTGAATAACATGTGCTTCCCTTCGTACCGAATAGCCCGATGTTCCCGCTTCCCTGAATAGCAGCCACGTAAGGGAGCAAATCCTGAAAACTGTCCTGTGGCTCACGGTTACGCTGTATGGATGGACGATGGCATAAAGCGGAGAACTTCAGCTACCTGCTGGAGAAGTGTTTGAGGCAAAGTCGAGGCTATTGCCTGCTGTGTATTGCCAGCTAGCTTAAAAAGAAAATATTTGTTTTGGTTTTTTCTTTTTCTTTTTTTTAAGATGTAGCAATTTGTGGCCAAATCACAGGGTCTCTAGGGAGCATACTGGCTGAAAATATGACTTCGGAATTTGGCCTAACATAACTTAAGATAAAAGCTTTTATGTAATCACTAACACAGTCGCAGTTGCTTTGGCTTCTCTCATTATCATACTTAAGTTATTTTTTTCATGCTGGGAGTTGGATTTTCCTGGCATTGCATCTGTTTTCAGCAATGTATACACCACAACTGCTGACAACTAGGAGTCGGATCCCATGTTCCTTGACCCTGGCTGTAGCTTGTTTTTTCTGGCACCGCTTTAAAGTCTCCCATCTGCACTTGTCTCCTGATGACCAGCGGCAGTCCTTCAGCCGCGTGAGAAGTGCCTGATGTTATCCTCTTGTTCTCGCACTCCTCCGGACCTGTTTCTCGGGCCGGGACGTGAGCACGGTTCTCGCCTGTTCCTCGATAGAGCCTTATCGGGGCCAGCCGTGGCAGCGCTCCCGTCCCCTTCCAGCCCTCCCCTGCGGTTACTGGAAGGCCCCTTTGCTTTGTGCATTTTAGCCTGGCGGAAACGGCGCCCTGCTGCTTCTCTCTGGTTTTTTAAGTCCTCTTTGCTTTTCCGTAAAATACTTCCCTCTCCTCCTGACCTCTGTTCCAGCTAGGATCTGTAGCAGATTGTCTCTGCATCCTTCAGCTGCCGAGAGCTGGAGGGGGAGCTTTGTGTCTGTCTCTCTACCTGCCTCTCATCTCCACTGGGCTATTTTTTTCCAAGCCTGATGCTGGCTGCCCCATATCCAGCTTACTCACAAGGTGCTGCTGATCCTCTTAGCAGCATTTTGAATGAGTACAGCTGTTTCGTGCTCAGATTCCTCCTGACTTGGCTTACCTAGAGTATGACTTTTGAAGGGACGTGTGCTGTTTGGTAACAAGCAGGTGTCCTTGCTCAGCTGGGACGCTGGATATTTCTCTGAGCTTAGTCTATACTTTAATGTGTGCATGGTATACTTGACAGATTAACAGTATATTCATTCCTCCCCCACTGCTTGTCTGGATTTGTTTATTTTTGTTTTTCCTGTTATATTCTGTTTCACTTGTTATTTTTGGTTTTGTTTTCCGGGCCTCTTTCCTTTCCTTACTTTTGCTCAGCTTAAAGGAATCCTTTTTTTGAGCTTTCTTGGAATTTGGGGGGAAAAGTACTATTACTGTTGGAGTGTTTTTATCGTGCTTCTTTATCGTGCCTCTTTATCGTGCCTCACCAGACAGGGCATGCAGGAGCTTGTGTGTACATGTTCCTTCTCTGTCCTCATTCAGGTGTCAACTTACTTTCATCTTCCTACACCTCCCAGCACGTGTTGAAACTTTACCTGGCACTCGGGGTTTCCATTACCTCTGTACCACGGCTGACGTGATGTAGCAGTCTCCAGCCATCCCACTTTCTGCTGTCATCCACTGGCCGCCACCAGGAAAGCAACCTTACCCCAGGCTGGGGAATCACTGGGAGTTACTCCCCCCCGGAGCCCTGCTCCCACCGGCAGCAGCACTGGTGGCTGGGCACGTAGCCCTCCCTCAGTCAGGAGGGGAGCAGTGTCCCAGCCTGGCTACGTTTCATAGAAAGCCTTTTTTCAGCTGATCTCCTTTCCTGCCTGCCGGTGCCCCGCTGGTTTCCATGGTATTTGTGGTTGTGTAGGGGCGGCAATTTCAGCGTCCTGGCAGCCTTCCAGGCTGCTTCTTTATAAAATCCTGTGCGGTTTCAAATGTATATGTATTTTTCTTATTTTTCCTGCATCCTACAGAGCTGCTGTGTGCTTTTAAGCAGTTAATCTATTCTATCCTTCGCTTATCTCACAGGCACAGTGTGAGGTTGTGCCTGTTCTTGCTGGCAAGTTGTTTTGAGATCCCCTGATGAAAGGTTTGCTGTAAAGGCAAAGAATTATTGCAGCCATGTGATCGCTCTGATTTCCACGGGATGATGCAGAGCATCTTGCTGAAACAATAACAGAAAGTCCCAACGACAACAAGCTGACTCTTGGGGCTGAACTTAAGTGGGACGGCATCCCCCTTCACTTCCATCCTATTGTGTAAGGTCTCCTTCCATGTTTTCATCCACCCTCTGAGGGCTGCTGTGCCCAGTGTCGGTGGGCGCGTGCTCCCAGCCCAGCTATACGTCGGTAATGGCAGAAAAACATCAGAAAAATCTTTCTTGTTACAGAGGAGGCCTAATTCCTGTCAGTCCTTTGTTTTGTTTTGTTTAAAAAACAAAAATGAAAGAAAACCAGGGCTTTGCTTTAAGCAACAGTTGGAGTGAGCCGAGCACACATCTGGTCTCAGCTTCACGCAGGCTTTCATAATAGTCTCTAGCCATAATAGTCTCATTTTTTGGAAGCGAGTCATTGCTGCTCTTCGGGTTGAATGAACTCTGATCAGGCTTGGACCTCTAAGCGTCAGGGTGAAAAAACACCTCACGTCTGAGCTGTGGGAGGCCAGAGGAGTTGAAGAGAGGGGGTGCTATGTTTGGATACGCACAGAGCGGTCTCTGTTCTATTTAATTTGGGAAGGGTGATTAAATGGTGACCTTCTCAGCTAAAGACGGCAGGTCTGTGATCTGTGGCTTCGGCTGTTTTGGGCTCTGTTTCATCTGAGAGTAAGGTACATTTGGCAACACAGGCTAATGGCGGATTGAAGGCCCCCATTGTCGAGATGGGTGTCATGGCCCCAAGTTGAAGAAACGTGCTCCTTGGTGTGCTAAAGGGAAAGTTTTTTTTTATATTAACTATTTGTATCTGTAGAAACCACAGGAGGAGATAATACAGTAGTAACAGCTGCCCCTGGAATTATTTGTGCACATGTTTGGCTCCAAAGCTTTCTGCCCAGCTGGCTGGAGGTCACTGCAAGGCTGATAAGTATTTGCCAAATGCCAAGAAGAAGACAGGACAAGGTCAGAAGCTCTTCTGGTAGCAAGGCAGAGCGTGTTTAGCAAACACTGCTATCTCCTGAATTGGGGTGAGAGATTTCATCAACAAAACGTGCAGGGGAGGTCTGAATGCTAGCAGAGGGCAGGAACAATCTGCTTTACAGCTTTTGGCTAAACTGAGAGAAACATGGAACTTGCTGTTTCCTACTGAGCTGAGGATTATCTGTCAGCCTGCCCCAGGGACCTGCTCCTGCAGAGGCACTGAGAAACTTTTGAGCCTTTTCC
>NW_009630894.1:4813-8773 GCF_000690535.1 Cariama cristata | reverse complement strand
CCGAGCATGACACCCTTCAGGGATGCGACCAAATGGCTGGGAGGGCTTGCATGTGCTCATGTCCTCTGCATGCCGGGGTGGCCAAGGGGAGCGTGTGCCCCGTGAGCCCAGGCCTCGCCTAGGGACCACGGGCATGGACGCGACCCCAGGTGGGAAGTTGAGGGAGAGCGGAGGGCTGGTCGGCCTCGGTTCAAGCATCAGCCCACGCTGCCTCCTCAGCGGGTGGAGGTGGGCCCGAAACTACGGCAACGGAGCTGTGGAAGTGCCTGGGGAGGGGGAAGGCTGTGAGGGAGGGTGGGCCGGGGTCAGGGGAAGGAGGAGAGGATGGGGACTGCCTCGAGGGAGAAGGGGGTTCGTGGGACACTGGAGTGGGGATTGCTAGGTGGCCAGAGGGAGTAGGGGGGATGACTGACAGGGCTGCCAGCAGGTCACGTCTGCGTGCTGGCCTCTGCGGGGGCCTGCTGCTTTCTCCATCCTACATCCCCTATTGCATGCACTGATCTTCAGCCTTTGCAGGCAGATGGCTGCAGTGACGGCCTCATATCCCAGGACGTCTGAAAGATTTAAGGTGTTCACCATTGCTACTCTGATTTAATATGCTTCCTTTCACAGCCACAGATGGGACATCTCCTGGGGGGGAGGACTCCTGGGCAGGCAGACTAGCGCCTTGTTGTTGTTAAGGCAAAATTGTGGGGTTTTGACCCATTCTCCACACCCGTGGGATTGCTCTACTCCCATTTGCTCATACCTCTGATGGAGCACTGGTGGGAATAGTGTCACACGGCAACTTTATTACTGTACAAATAGCTGCCTCCAGTAAAACAATAACCCCCAGAGAGGTTTGCTCACTGATGTTAGAGGTCTGAGTTTAGCATCCCCCTTTTTGTTAAATCAGTAAATGCAAATTCCAACTTGCTTAACTCTCTCCTGTAACTTTTTCTCTCCTCCTTTCCCTCCCTGGCTGCCCTCTCTCCTGCCCACAACTTCCCTCCTCTTTCTGTTCAGTATTTAGTTCAGGGTCTGTGCTTCTGTCTGTCCTCGTTTCGCACCCCTTCCACCCCTTCTGTTGCCAGTTGGGACATGAGAGCTTCAGCAAAGTTATGGGGGCAGAGGTACAGGGCGATGTTTTTTCCTTTTACTAAATGCAACATCTCCAAAGTTGAGGGGATGGTTAAAAGCAAATGAATACAAAACTGCAACTAAAAAAAATATTAGAGAGGGCAAACCCTGCTCAGAAACTGGTTTTACTGAACTCACTGAGGGGCAGGAGAAAGAAACGGAGAGGAAAAGCAATATGCAAAACACCACAACTATTTTGTGGCAAATATGGGTTAAAAAAAAAAAAAAGAGAAAAAATCCCTTCAAACTTGTGAAACGTAAAGCACCTAATGCAGCATTTCTTTCTGTGAGATTGTCTTTCCTGCTTCTGATGGGCTTTCATCTGTAGAAAAACTACAAACTCTTTGCTATGGAAACGAAGGGCAATTTTTCCTTTAGAAGTCTCTGCCCATTTGTCCCTCCATCCTCATTTATATCTCTGCCTTTTAATCTGAAATTGCAAGCACAGCTAGAGGTTTCACAGAGTCCGAGGGCTCTGTGCCCCCTAAGCAACATAGGCAAGGCTTGCACAGCCCATTTTGTGCTCTGGAAATGGCCTCTGGAGGCCTGGTTCTTGTTTGTGAATCAAAGCTTTTTAGGGCTCTGCAATTTCGAATGGCTGTAGATAGCATGGAGTGAAGGGAGCGATTGTGCCCTCAACGTTTGCTGCATGCCCAAGGAACCATGTGCCGGTGGTCTGGCCCGTATCGCTTCAACAAGAGCAGTCCTGATGGATGTTTTGGGGAAGCAGTTAGTTGGGTTTATGTTTCCAAATCAGTCCATGAGAGGCAAGCAGGCTGTACAGAGATACTGACTCATTTCCTGATCTGAGAGAACATTCTTCACAGATAAAAATAAGTTTCAAAATTGTCAGGCAACAGATGTCATGTTACAGGCAGAAGCATACGGGACAGAAATCTCCTGTTTGGTACAGTAAAAGGCAACGATTTTACTTTTATCGTTCTCCAGGTGATGTTCTTGGAGCTGGCTGCGTGCAGGAGAGGAGCACTGAGCAGGCACGCCCAGAGCAGCACCTTCCTCTGGAAGTGATGGCTCCGAGAGAGGTCAGCCCTCTGCCATCGTGCTTGCGGCGGCAGCAATCCCCAAGTTAAAAGATGCTTCAGTTCTAACTCTCCGTTTCCACTGTTTCTTGCCTTTGAAAGAGAAGACAAAAGCCAAAGAAGTTCTGCTGTTGGGTTCTTATTTGATGTATCCTTTCTCATTGCAAAGGGGAATTGTTGTAAGAAGCCTGAGCAAAAGCTCTTCCTTCAGCACTGCTGCTGACTTCTTGAAGAGGAAATGGGGAGAGACCAAGGAACCAGGTAACAGTAAAGGCTGAGGGCTGCACTGCCGCTGCTGAAAGACATGGAGAGAAGGGGACATGTGCCCTGTTGTGCCAAATGACCGCCCAAAACTACAGCCTCAGAGGAGAACCACAGCTCCAAAGGAGCTGCCAAAGAAAGGATGAAAAAGGCAGGGGACAAATGCAGCCCTGACTGTGCTCTCGTCCCCACCAGCCATCCAGGCTTGGCAGGTAGCAAGGAACATGTCAGAGCCATTCGCGGGGTACGATGCATCCTCCGGGGAGTGGAGTAACACCAAGGCTTCACATCTCCAAGGCCTGGTGTCACCCAAGGGCAAACGGTGCCCCCACTCAGGATGTTTGGGGAGCAGTTACATGCATGGCTGGTTTGCCATTAAAATTTGTCATTTAAAATAACAAATAACAATTGTGTTTTGTAGACACAGCTTCTGTCCTTTAGATGAACGTCTGACGCCGGTCAAGCTGGTCTGGAGTTCAAGAATGGCCAGCAATGAGCACACACATGGGCCGCTTCCTCCAGATCTCCACCATGGCAAACTGAGTGCAAGACCACCAAGGCTTTATCAGAGGCTTTCATTTTGTTCTCAAAGGGCATTTCTATTAGCTTTCTGCTAGAACTATTGAGCTGATTGGAGAAATATTTTTAGGTCTAATCATCTGAGAGAAATTCAAGAATAAAAAGGAAAAGGTG
Organism: Cariama cristata; assembly: GCF_000690535.1. Taxonomy (NCBI): domain Eukaryota; kingdom Metazoa; phylum Chordata; class Aves; order Cariamiformes; family Cariamidae; genus Cariama; species Cariama cristata. Next base: position 5,660 of record NW_009630894.1, on the reverse strand, counting down.
GCTTTTGAAAACCAAACCTGGCTTGCACTGCCAACTAGCTCATGTAGCGGGTGATTAAAAAAAAAACCCAACCAACCCCAAAACCAGAAGGAAAAAGGAAGGTAACAGTAGGAGGAGAGAATGTTTGAGATTCTGTGAGCTCTGTTCCCAGCCGCCTGTCCTGAGTGTGAGAAGGCTCAGGTAGCTCTCAGGAATGAAACCCTGCAGGTCTGCGGCGATGACATACCCCTCTGCTACGGACCAGAAGATGATTCCGACACAGCTCATTACATTTCTAAGTCCATTGTTGGATTTAATGAATAAGTGATGTTTTGAACTGATAAACACCCTGCAACAAATTTCCCGTTTTATGTTGTGACGAACATGCCAAGAGATTGAGGCAAGCTGTAAAGGGCCTTTAACATATGATGTCAGACTTAATTCAAAGTGAGAGGCGCTTCTCGGAGCTAGCTTGAAAGTTTCTCTCACCTCCACCCCCAAAATGGAGATAAGGTTTCCATAGACTAAGGAGTGTTATCTCTAAAAGAAGACAGCAACAAAATGCTCCCTTTGTGTGTTTATCCCACAGTATGCACCTTCCTCCTCCTCCTCCCCGAGTACGGAAGGCTCACCTGTCCCACACCCACCTGCTTACGTTTCTAGTCTTGACCCTCACATCTTTGATCATGCAATGACGGGCTACTCACAGGAAAACACTTGCTATACCAAAACAGAGGAATGTAAGACCAGCATAAAAGAAAAGAAGTTTGATATCAAAATAAATCTTTCCAGAGACTGCCACAAAAGTAGTGCATTTAATTTTTGCATTTAATTAATTAAAAGTCTCCTGCCAAAAGGTAAACAAAGC
>NW_009630894.1:0-4782 GCF_000690535.1 Cariama cristata | reverse complement strand
ACTTCTCGTCCGATATAGGATGATGATGCCAAAGACTGTCATAACTTCATTGCAGAGTATGGTTCACCTTGCAGTAGATTAGACAGCAACATGGTAGAGTTAGAAAAACCCAGGTCTGAAAACACTTACTAGTTCATATGCGCAAATGTATATTTTTTCTCAAAGGCTCAACACTTGGTGCTCTTTTCTGTGCCTCGGAGACAAAGAAAAATTAAGTCATAACAGCCTTCAGATGGACTTTTATGAGAGTAAAGGCCAAAAGTAACGTCTGGCACAGATTATTTAACTGGACTAAAGGGGAAACGAATTCCCTCTGAGGGAGGGAATTTGATTCACCGTTTCCTTAAGGCTGTTGGTAGAATCAGGAGCATGAGAGCCTGCTCTGGTATGTGATGCCGCAGGAGGATTTGCCAGTCTCGCATCTTGGCAGGGCAGACTGACTGTTGTGGATAGTGCTTTTCCTGCCTGTCAGAAAGAGCAGAAAGGAGTTGACTTTCCCCCACAAAGGACTTTTCCGGGGCTTCAGTCACAGCTTGGTGTCTCTCTGTCCCTCTTTTGTGAAATCTGTTTTTCTAAGACGAAGCCGAGCCCTGGAAAAGGAGCAGAAACCGACAATAATTCAGACAAGGTGAAAGTGATGCTGGTAGGTTGTGGGAAGGCTCTGAAGGGCAGGGTGCTTTTCCCTATTCCTGAGGAAACATGTCCACGCTGAAGAAAGGTACTTCTGGGTCCAGGTTGCTTCTAAAGTCCCTGGAGGATTCACCATTTTTCTTTCTGCATATCGTGTTCCCGCTTCCCTGTAACTACGGTCTTCCCACAGCTACCCTCGCTAACCTGACCTCTAAGTCCAAGGCGACTTATGGGGGTGCATTAATGCCTCTGTGCAACATCCCGGACTGGACACTGATGGAAAATCTATATAAAATAAGTAACTGAATACTTCCGAGGGTAATGGCATCTGCGTGTGATTTCTTGTTTGGCTGCATTGGCTGAAGCTTTAGCTGCTAACTCAGCAGACTGTAAGTAGACAGTATTGTCTTTTCAGTTCATTCTGGCTGCAATTCAGGATGTTAATAATAATCTAGGGAGCTATATAAGGCTTGGATCCTGACTATCAGAAACCACTTCTCTCTCCACATACTGTTACGGCAGGCGAGATCGGGGAGATGATCTTGCTGACAGTTCCCTAATTTAGCAATGAGTGGCAGGCATTTGCAGTGGAGACCTGTACCAAATCCATTATTTATTAAGTTATTACTTAGGGTCCAGAAAGAGTGCATTTATTTGTAGGAAAGTCTGTGAACGCCTTGATTGCTGTTCTAACATATGTTTATGTATCAGAGTCAATGCTACAGGGATGCCTTGGTTTTAAATTAAGAACAAAATATCCCCTAAAAGCTAAACATCGGGCCATGTTATTTTTCTTTTTCCCCAACACTTATGATAACACTGAGAGAACACTCTGGCCAAGCTGATGGGCAGCCAAATATAATTTATGGCTTGTTTTAAACTGATTTGTTGACTTCATGAAAGGCTCTGTCAAAAAGAACGGTCCCCTGAGTCCTAACAATGATAAAAGTTATGTTGCGTCAGTGCTGAAAAACTCTTGTATAACAGTGAACCTATCCTGAGAAATCTTTTTAAAGTGTCTGAAATTGCATTTTCTAAAAAGAAACAGGGCTAAAGCTATTGTTTGGTAGTTCACTTTGGTTTTCTTCATCTTTTGTTAATTTTATTTTCCACCAATTGGAATATTCTCTTGGAAGCATGAAAATAGTTTTCCATATCCCAGGTAATTAAAAATAAAGACATGTGTTGCTTAAAGTAGATGCTGCTAATAAGGACAAGTTTAATTTCTCTCAAGTACAATGTTGAATTTGCAAGTGATATCAACATGTTTGCCTCTGCATCAGTATGACCAACAGCAGGAAACATCTGAGACGCGTATCAGCCTTATTTCTCATCTTAGCTCCTCACCTAAGCATAGGGGCAGCCCCAGTGTGCAGCATGCAGCTGTGTTGGTCAAAGCTCCCTCACCCAAGGGCAAGACCCATGTGCCCTGACGTGGACTTGGTGCACATCAGACTCACATCTCAGGGAGCTTGCAGCCACCATACCCTGGCTCCTCTGCTGCTGTCTTCCTTGCCCCCTGCCCCATGACTGCCCTCCTGCCGCAGCCTTGCCCCTGCCTGGCCGTGGGAACAACGAACACAGTTGCAAACGAGCATCTACTTCAGAAGGTCTTTTCTCCTCATTTTATCTTTTAACAGTCTTGTCCCTGTTAAGCTCAATGTTGTTTCATTGGGTGAAGTTCTTCCTGGTGGAAATACAGTGCTTCAGTCAGAATATTTTCTTTTAAATCTTGGTAAGTTTTACAGGTTTTCTTTTCTCTCCTCTCTACCCTTATGTGAACCTGCACCACAGATTTACTGTGCTGCACCTCTGCAAGTTTTCATTATCCTGAGTATTTTTCTGTGGATCTTACTTGACGTTGCTGAATATTAGGCTAGCGAAATTCTAGCTTACAGATAAAACAGTATCACAGAAAGAATTATAAATATGTGCTTGTCCAAGCACATAACAATGAATGAGTCTGAATGGGACAGTTCAGATCTCTGGTTTCCTCCCATCACCGTGGGAAAAGGAAGCTACTTCTGTGCTTAGACAGCAGTGATTACTTCCTACATCTGTGTGGTGAAGCGGGGGTCAGCCCCTCCTCAGCCCTGCCAGCTCCAGAGAAACAGGGATGCAGCGGCTCCAGCTCTGCAGCCTGGCATCGGTGTGTGGCCAGGGGCCCCTCGCAGCCTTCGCAGTCACACCAGGCTAGGAGGAGAAAGGTCTTTTGCGAAATTCAAAATAGGTTAGGGAAGGAGGAGAAAGTCTTGCAAACTGCTGGGATTGCAAGTCTGGGAGATTAGTCCAAGGACCTGATATAAGCTCAGGCGAAGCAGATCCACAGCCCCGTGGCCTTCACAAGGGTGTTTTCTTAATCAGGGTCTGGGGTTTTGTGAAACTGAGAGGAAATAATTGTATTAAAAATGGTATGTCTTGTTCCTTCTTTCTAGGAAAACACAGAACAAAAATCCAATCCATTTTGTGGAGAGAAAAAAACAAAAGTAAGTATTTTAAGGCAGAATATCTGCTTTGTACAATTTCTTGTGGAGAAGAACTCCCAGTATTAATTAATTAGCCAAAACTAGAACCATTAAAACAAGCGAGACTTCTGTCATTTACTTCAGGCTGAGCAGGTTTTGATACACGTCATAAACAATTACAGTAATTTTCTTTTATTATCTAAACAGTGAAAGTGCTGTGCAACCCACACAGTTAGGTTCTTGTTTTCTTTGAACAAAGTAGATCTCGCCTCTTTTATTGGTAGGTACAGCTGGGCAGAAGGTATGTCGCATAGTTCAGTGTCTTTGCTGAACCAGAAGAGAACACAGGATTTTGGGCCCACAAAAAATACTCAATGTTGGGGTTTTTTTCTCCCTCTCTTGGAGGTAAAACTATTCTGTTTGTTGTTGGGTTTCTTTCTTTTGTTTTTTTTTTTCCCTTTCTTTTTTCTTCTAAAGGTTATTTTTTGACAGTTCACATTCCACAAATAACAGGAAGGATATTGTGGTTAACATGTGGTCGCAGTTCTGGAAAGTAGCAATACAAATTACAATCTGGGATACTGTACTTTATTGTCTTTCAACAATATCCATGATAGATCTGCATAGATTGGAAGTAAAGATATTGTAACAATTTTTAAAAACATTTTTATAACTGTCAGCCACATAAACTCAGCTTGACCCTAGGAATGTCAAACTGTCTCTGGCCAAAGCATCACAATGATAAAAATCCTATTAGAATTTACTTAATAATTCTCTTGATAATGCAAGAATCGGATTACATCTATTTCACCTGTTAGGACTTGTGAAGAGGAATGGAGTTATGCAGAAGACTTCTATTTTCATTAAAATTGTAACTCTGATTTGAAACTATACCATTTTATGTAGCAGCATTTAATATTTTGAGGTGTGGAATTGGATTTTTGAATTTGTATTCCTTGTATCCTATTCTTGAAACTGGTGTAGGAATTTACACATAGGGAAGCATTTCCCAGAATTGACCCTTTGGAGAACCCTGGATACGAAGATGCCTTCCGTGTGCAGGATGTTTTTAAAAAACGTTTTTCTTTGCTACACCCAGTAAAACTTGTTTGAAAGAGCCTTACTAGGCCAGAACATCAGACACTACCTCCCAGTCACAGTTCTCCCATCAGCTGCCGGCCTCAATTATCTCTTTGGTACCGTGCAATACAGCAAAGGTTAAAGCATACAAACAACTCAGCGGGTTGACTTTATCTTTGTTTTGGAATCATAGGTATCTCTTTAATGTAAGAGGTAGATAATGGTTTTGCTTGGGAGAGTCAGCTGTCTGAAGCCCTATGAGCTGGGTGGACCTGCCTGGGTTCACTAAGGGAGGAAGGAGTGGGCAGCATTGCCAGACCTTGTATTGGAGCTCAACAGGAGCTTGAAGTGGAAGACAAGGCAGAAGCTTCGGGGTTTTGGAAAGGAAGGCCATGTAGTTCAAAGCTGATGTAATCTCGGGGCTTGCAAAGGACGTTTTTTTCATTTGTTAAACGCGGTTTTGTGATTCCTCAGCTCACGCCTCCCTGCTGACAGGCTCCCAGACGTTCTTCCCGCAGGCCGCCCGGGGGTGGCCGCTTGCCGCCCGCGGCCTTCCCGGGAAGGTCTGTCGGAGAGCCTTAGTCCGTGCCAGGCGGGGCGAAGCCCG
>NW_009630893.1:536-6665 GCF_000690535.1 Cariama cristata | reverse complement strand
GAGGGGTGAAGGGAGACACTGGGGGCCGTGAGGAGGCGTCGAGGGAGCTCGAAGGGGACAGGCCCCGCCATGGGCAGGGCAGCGTGGGTGGGAGGTCTTCACTCCATGGGGAGGATGGGCTGCGCCAGGGATGGGTGACACAGATCCCACCAAACCCCACGCCGTAGCACCTTCGGCTCCTAACTCGGGTACCCAGGGCACGGTGACACCCCTGCAGAGAGGTGCCCAAGGGTCTCCTCTGGACCCCCACATACATGACACAAGCCACGTGGCTAAGGATTAACCTTTATTATCAGGTGAACCAAACCGTGTGGAAGCCCACGCCAGGATCAAGCCCGTGTTGTGCCAAGAGCCCGCTGGAAGAGCCCAGGAAAGCCAGGCCATGGCGGAGCTCTCCATCCTTCCACCGCAGCAGGAGATCCCTGCTCCTCTGTGCTCCTGGGCTGAACCCTGGCAGGTCTCGCATCATGTCAGGCTGTCTAATGCTCCGTGGGGAACATTTGGGGTCAAAGAGGAGGCGGAGGTTGCTGCATCTCACAGCACAACACAGTGCTGCTGGGCTTGCTCAAGCATGCAAGAGGGTCTTTTTCCATTCCTCCTAGGGCTGCCGTTCTCCTTGTGGAGGGCTTTGAGTCAGGGTTGCAACGGAAAATGCAGAAAGCTTTGGTTCTCTGTTTCTAAAACCAGTTGAAGGCATGTGACAGGGAGCAGTAATAGTTGCCGTTGTCTTCATGGCAGGCGGATGCGATGATGAGGATGCAGGCATTGCTGGCGAGGTCTTTGGTAGCAGAGAAGCGGTCAGGAATCTTGGCAGGCTTGTGCTTGTCTTGCTCAGAGTTGTAATAGAGCAGATACCTCAGGGAGTGCCCCAGGCGCTGCTGGTACCAGGAGATGCCGAACTCGCTGATATTGTACTGGGGGCTCAGGGTGCAGGACAGCCGAGCGGTCTGCCCGGGCACCACCGACACGGAGGATGGCTGGGTCAGCACAGGCTGAGCCCTGGAAGCTGCGCACACCAAGGATGCAGTTACTGCTGGGCTGAGCCATGTCCCCCATCGCCCTCAGCCCCCAAATGTCCCCCTGCTCCCTTGAGGCAACCCCATTGCCCAACCTCCACGCTGCTTATCACAGCATACAGCCCTGGAGCAAAATGCCCTACTCCGACTAACCTCCCCTTTGTACAGCCCAGTCCTGCCCGCCACCCCGCAGTGTCCCCCCCCCAGACAGCAGCCAGCTCAGCCACACCACCCTTACCTGTCCCCCCCATCCCCACCAGGAGCAGGACCATGAAGCCCAGGGCCATGGCAGGAAGCAGAGGAAGGGAGGCTGTTTCGGAGAGGGTCTGCGGTGCTACACAAACCCAGGTTGCTGTGCTGCTGGCGCCGGTGAGACATATGTAAATGACACAGGGGGCTCTGGGACTCCAGCTCCCTGCATCGCTCGCTTTGCTGCAGCCGGGCTTCAGGGAGGGGGCTCAAAGCAGTGGGGCGAGAGCTGAGCATTGCAACCCACCGCCCACCTTCGCCGCAGGCTAGGCCGTTTCCTCCAGGTGCACGGATGCACACACAGCCCACCCCACCACCCTCTGCCCTGAGCATTGGGGTATGGTGGGGAGGCATCACTGACCATCTCTCCTCTCTGATGGGAGGAGCAGAGACGTTTCCCTGTGGTCTTACACTCAGACCTTTTGCCTCAGGCCCTCTGCCACCAGGTGCACAGGTGGCCGGGAGCCTGAGCCACACCATGCCAAGGATGCCCTGTGGTAGCAGCAGGCCTGGGGCGAGCTGGCTTTGCTGCCACCAGGGAGAATGAGAGACAGGACATGCCAGAGCCCCCCCGGCAGCTGTCTCATCGCAGAAGCAATATAAGTTAAGCTGCTGCTCCCTTCTCCATGCAGCTCCATCACTGTGACAAGAATAACTGTCCCGCAGCACGGGCTGGGAGCTGCCAAAGGTGCCGAGAGCGCTGCCTCTTTGCCAGGGCTGCCTCAGAAACAGTAGCCGTGGGCAAACATGCAGGGGTGCCTGCTGAAGTCACCTGCCAGAAGGCATTTCCCAAGGGATCCGGTGCAGCAAGACACGGCTGCAGCACAGCTGGTGCCTGGTGCGGAAAACCAGCAGACTGTTACAGCAAAAGGCTGCCAGAGTCACCCGGCGTAAAGCCCCTCCTGTCTGTAACGCCCATCACAGGGCCCAGAGACGCCCCATCACAGAGCCAAGGGCTGGCCTCCCCCCAGGATGTCTCTGCACCCACCAGCCCATGGCAGTCCTTCGCAGCAGGGTGGCTGGCAGGCACTTCACAGCGTCCCATAACCAATGGGTTCCTCCTGTCCCCCACAGGCAGGTTCAGCCCTCCCGCCGATACCACCATACCACCATCCAGGGATAGCCCTCTCCCTCCCCTCTGCAGCCCCCAGCCCTGCTCCCAAGGTGTCCCCAAGCCAAAGAAGATGTTTGCAAGCCCATGCATGCTCAGGGTCTGAGGGAAAATGGGGTGCTGAGACAGAGCCCTGCCTCGTTAGAACACCCCGGCACCGTGCCAGATCCTGAAGAGGAAGCACCACCATCATCCAAGGACCCAACGCAGCAAGCTGGGCACTTGCTTTGCTGTGCCATGCTGCAATGCTCTGAACAAGGGCTGGTGCGCCCAACAGCTCATCTATTTTTTCCGCATTCTCTACCAGTTGGTCTAACAACAGCAATTACCCACACAACCTTGTCCAATTTACTGCGACACAACCTCCCTTGGGAGCGGCGAGGGGAAAATGAGAGTAAAAGGCAGTGACTGGGGCAATCAGAGCAGCTATAACAGATGCATGGAGCAGGGTGCACACCTGCAGTGCCATGAAGTAGCGAGGTGTCGGTTAGACCCGGTGAGACCGTACTGCACCTTGCACAGCTGGGTTGCAGGGGCTGCTGCAGCACAGGAGGGCAGCAAGGGCTGTTGTACACCTGCCAGGGGGATGTGGAGCATACAGGTGCCACGCAGCAGTCCCTGGACATGCCATAAAGCCTGGCTACATCCCACCTGTGCCCATCCCAGCAAACCTGCTGTATCAGACTCATTAGAGCCACCCTGCAGCAGGCAGCGACGGCTGCACCAGACCAGCTCCAAAGCCCCTTCAAGGCTGGAGCTTTGCCTTGATGTCTCCTGGCCTTGTGTCGCCATTGCAGCATATCAGCAGCCTGTGTGTCATGCAGCCAGGCCCCTGAGCAGGTACGAGCACGCTGCAGACACAGCTCCAGCTGTTGCCCACCAGCACGCCCCAAACTCTGCAAGGTGGTGGCAAGGTAAATGCAAGTCACCCTGCACGTGTGTCCTAGGTGAGGAGTGTCACACATACACCCTGTCACCACAGCCCAAGCAGATCAACTCCATGGATTAGACAGACTGTGAAGTAAAGACCCACCAAGGCAGAAGGAAATCACCTCCTCATGCAAGGAGGGACATTTTGGAGAAAGGGAATTTGTCCATGGAGCAGCAAGCACTGGATATGCAGTACATCAGTATTGTTACTGGTTCCCACCACTCAGGTCCTCCGCATCTGCTGGCCAGCCCAGGGACATGATTTCATCCATACATCTCAGCATCTCCACAGCAAAAGGGATGATGCTACAGGGCCCCGTAAGCACGGCCGCAGGACCACTGGTACAGCAATGTTTGGGCACCAAATGGAAGATGCAGCTGGTGCATAAGGCATGCACATCACTCAGTCCAGGGGTGGAGGAAAGTACCTGGCAGCTGGTGCATAAGGCATGCACATCACTCTGACAGCCCAGGGGTGAAAGAAAGCACCTGACTCTGCAAAGTGCAAGAGCTGGTACAAGCCCAGCCCTGTGCTCACCCTGTTCTGCCAGCTTTATTCCCTCCTGCATGAGGTGCAAGAGGTGCTCAGCAAACAGAAGGAACTCACCCAAACAAAGCAGGTTTTATCCCAGATTGACAGGTCACTGGGCAAGCACAGCTACCCCTGTCATGCCAGGGCAAAACACAAACCAGGACTTATTGCTAAGCCCTGTGGCTTCCTCCTGCTCTGCAGCAGAGGTACAGCTGCCCACAGCTCCTCCTGGGCTACGAAACCCCAGTACCTCATGCTCCAGAGTAGGACCAGAGCAGGCAGGACCCTGAGGAAGGTTTTTCCAGTGGTACCTGACCATCTTGGTGGCTGCAGCTGCCCTTGCAGCAGCACTGGGCTCAGGTAGGAGCAGGGTGTGCAGATCTGGTACCATCACAGCCCAGATGAGCTGCAGGACAAAGTGTAGAGGGGTGAGTTCTGAGCCTTGCAGCTCTGAGGAATCACTGGAGGGGGCTCTGCTTACACAGACACAACCAGAAGAGCCATGGGGCAGAACTGACAGCTGCCAGCAGAGCTCCTCTGCTCCCGGCTGTGTGGGAAGGGTTCCCTAGCTCAAATCCTGGCTCACAGCTTCAGAGAGCAGATATCTATGGCTGGTGGGAGGGAACAAGCGGACCTTGTCCTGCCCTTGCCCAGCTGGCCAAGAGCTTTTGCCTGACCCCAGACACTTGTGGCTGAAGCTGCCAGATGCACGTGGTACCAGGCCTTTGCTCCCCCTGCTATTTGAATTGGATCCCCAGCTCTGACTATTGACGTGTGTCAGCCCTGGGGATTTCTCTGTCATGACAAACTCGGTGAGAGTTCACGGCCAAGATGTCCCCTGGTGACTCAGCCATGATCTCCAGTTCTTTCCCTTCGTGACCAGGACAAATTTGTGGAAGGGGACCAGCAAGGGCCAGGGCTCACTGCTTTTTCCTACTTATGTTTGATGAAACAAAGTTGAAGGAAAGACACTTCATTAATCAGAGGCATTTTCCCCAAATCACAGTGTTCACCCCGACTCCTATCCTGCAGCATTCCCAGCACCAACCAGCAGACGTGGCTGTAATACAGGAGCTCAAAGCCCTGCTGATGGCCACACAAGGATCCCACATGGCTTGCTGGCCACAACAGCGAGCACTTCTCAGTCACCCACTGTGCCTCCTGCCATGTCCATAGGGCCCACAGATTTGGGGTGACCAGACTCATCTCATTCCCTGTCTCCAGCCAACTGCCAAGAGACAGTGAACCTGCAGTGCCACATCCTGATCCTCACGGCTCACCTGAAGAGGAAATGTCAGTGCAGGCCTGAAGGTACAAGTGCTCCGGAGGGACCGGCACTCACCCAGAGACAAGCAGCAGAGAGTAACAAACAGGTCACATAGGAATCCCAGATCATCCCAAAACACAGGGAAAGGGGCAGCAAGCCTCCTCCCCTCTAGCTCTAGGCAGTGCTCACGAGACTGTTCTACTACAGTGACTGTAAGAGGAAAGCAGCTCCAAACTGAACCTGATGCTGGTGACCTTGAGAACATTGCATAACCCACTAAAGCTTTTAAGTAAGATCAGCCAACTGTATCCAAGTCACACAGCCAGACAGGTCATATTTTCTTAGCTCTGAGGTCAGACCACCTCTTCAGGAAGAGGGTACCAATAGAAAAATAATTTGTTACTGAAAATACCACAGAACATCTCAGATTACCTCTCTCCAGTCCCTCCTTTGCCTGGAGGGCAGCCAATCCAGCCTCAGCTCAGTTGTGGATCTGCTTTTGCCAAGTCATGCAGGCACAGCCCTTGCTAGGCTGCACCTCCTGTTTGCAGGAAACAGAGTCATGCCTTGTCCTTTAACTGGCTGATACTGTTAACATTTTGGTAGCTTAATTTTAGCTTGAGAATTAAATAAAGAATATGCACAAGTGATAGGTCTAAATAAACTCCTTTATTTCAGTAATAAATACAGCACTACCTGAATTCCAAGTCGCACAGGTCCAACCATTCCTTTCTTTCTCTACTAGTCCAGAAGTGAATTACCACTAAAATATTCCTGTCTGGTCAGTCTGTTCCCTCCAGCTCATCCCCTGTCCATCCTTCCGCTCCCTGCAGGGAGCAGGGCTCTACACCAGGCTCTTCTTCCCTACAAGAGGGCAGATTCTTCACAGGAGAGAAGAAACACCTACAGGGGAGAAAGCACAAGTTCAGCATTAGGTACACGATCCAGCATCTGGAGTTAAGCTCTCCTAAGCTAAGGTGACCAGATCAAGACATAACTACTGACATCCACTTTTAACAGGTGC
>NW_009630893.1:0-520 GCF_000690535.1 Cariama cristata | reverse complement strand
GAAAGTAGCAGGCTTCCCACAGCAGCAAGAGAAGAACCCCTAAGAGGGTACCTACAGCCTCCTCACCTGTACAGAGACATGGTCAGGATCATTTCTCCTGCCCTTCCCAGTTCCTTTTTGCATTCCACGACACAGGAAAGGCAGAACCGCTTCTTATTTAAAGCCCTGCAGGGCACTATAACCTCAACAGATCGCTTCTGCAACCTTCGAACCCTCTCAGGTGTTCTGCTGGCAGCAGCTCCCTCACTGCCCAGCCCTCCTGCGGGGACAGGGCACAGACTCACCATTGCTATACTTGCACTGCTTCAGGGCCTCGTTGAAGCCCTCGCACAAGGTCAGGTCACTCTGGTTGGTGGCACATTCCAGGAACTGCTTCATCTCGTAGTGGCAGGGTCCGTAGGGCGACTGCTGGAACACGGGCTGCTGCCTGGGCTCCTACCGGCAAGGACCCGGTCAGGGAAGGAGGTCTGGGGGCCAAGGCACCTCCTTCGGTAAGCACGGCGGCTCCGTATCGCCTCCG
>NW_009630892.1:679-912 GCF_000690535.1 Cariama cristata | reverse complement strand
CCACACCCCAAGCTGACTTCCGGCCCCGCTTTCCCGGCTGCCATCACGGGCACCCTGCCCTCTGCCCCCGCGCCCCCCGCCCACCCCAACGGGGGACACAGGTTCAGGGCAGTGTTCGCAACTCCCTGAGAATCTCAACGCAGAATAAATTTGGAGGTAGCAAATTAAAGGCTGCAGATATGAGGGGCTTCACTCGCTGGCAGGCAGCTCCCCGTCCCTGCTGCCCAGGCGAG
>NW_009630892.1:0-390 GCF_000690535.1 Cariama cristata | reverse complement strand
GGGCCTGCGCCCCCCCCCTCCCTCTGTGGCTGCTTGGGGGTCTGCTCGCAAGGGGAAGGGCTTGCTTCCTGCTGCTGTCCTTTGGTGGACCTTGGCAGGCGGCTCCCAGCAGGCACAACTCTGGGCGTGAACCAGCTATCAGGTGTGCACCATCTCTTCACCTTGCTCATCCCAGTAAAGGTCTCCCAGACAGTGCAGGATCGGGACTGGCAAGCATAAACTCTCCACAGCAGGGGAGGAGGAGGAAGAGGAGGAGGAGGAGGAGGAAGAGGCAGATGAGGAAGACAATGGGGCAGGTGCACAGCTGCTCCCTAGGAGCCAACGTGGCCAAGCAGAAGGCTCTGCACCAGCCCCTCCGCCCAGGGACCACCCCCTCCTCCAGCCAGAAGC
>NW_009630891.1:615-907 GCF_000690535.1 Cariama cristata | reverse complement strand
TCGTTTACAGTGTTGCTACCCTGCAGAGCGAGATTCTCGGCCTATGTGAGGATGATGATGAGGAGGAGGTGGTAATGCAGGCACAGTCGTGCACGAGGAGCAAAGAATGTAGGTCACAGTTGTGAAAAGTCACCCTCCAGCAACTTCCCTTGTGTAAAGGACTGATCACAGAGGCCCTGTGGAGAGGTGGGCATGGAGGAGTATTAAATAAAACATGATAAAAGACAAATTATGTTTGTCCTGGTAGAGGAAGTGCTGGCAGAGGAAGCAGTTCTGCCTGTGGTATGACGCG
>NW_009630891.1:0-289 GCF_000690535.1 Cariama cristata | reverse complement strand
CAAGAGTTCCCTAAATCCTGCTCCGGTCATTCTGCATCTTTACAGCTTGCAGCGTGCTGAACGTCAGCAGGCAGCTTTAGCCTGGAGGTCCTTCTTGGGAGGAGAGCTGCTGAAACAAGTCAGCCCTGGGGAGCTGAGAGGTTTCTATCATGTTTTGGTCAGGTGCTTACATCAGATAGCTTTATTTTGGTGTTGTATTTTATAAAAAAAGAAAAAAAAATCTATTCAAGACAGTAGATTAGTAGAGTTAAATTGGAACATATATTGTTTACCACATCATCAAACAAAC
>NW_009630890.1:0-801 GCF_000690535.1 Cariama cristata | reverse complement strand
CAATTTTTTTATTTAAATTCTAGAATTTTGAACAATTTTATATTAAATTGGGTTTTGGATAACTATGATGGTCACAGTCCACCACAGGAGAGAAATGTCATCAGGTTTAAGAACCAAGTCCTTCTTCAAGTCTAAATAGGTCCAAGTTCAGATATGTTTTGTGAATTAATTAATTCCAGACCATACAACTACATTTAACTACTATTGCAGCCACTGACATATTTGGGAACTATTTCTTTCAGTAAGAAATAAAAACTACTTTGGCCTAGTTTAGCAGGTTAGCCAGTGAATCAGCAAGCTTGTGAAAAGTCAGAACTGATGAAAGCTGTTGTGATCTTGAAAAAAAAGTCAGGTAAGTAATTCCTTGCACTTAATTCTGCCACTGAATGAATTGTATGGAAGAGGAGAAGTTGTCCCTGACTGTTTTCCTTCCTTATTGTGAATCTGAGCCCAAATGTAGTGAGTGAAGCCTGTTGTGTTTCCTGACCTGTGTCCCATGGTTTTTTGGAACATGAGATGTTCTTCTGCTCTAAAATGAAACTGAGATGACTGCTTTGCTTAATACCAAGTTGTTATGCAGCCTGATTTGTTGTTCAGGACTTTTTTATTCAGACTTCAGTTTTGCTCAATCCTACTCCCTCACAAAGCAGTGATACAGCTAATTAACCCCTGCTTCAACTGAGGTGCTGTAGTCATTTCGCCTATGTTTCTTGCCATGATGAAAAGGACTCTACAAACATGAGATACAAAGTTATTTACTTATGTCTAAAAACTGCCATCAAAAATAAGGAATATTGGCAT
>NW_009630889.1:0-245 GCF_000690535.1 Cariama cristata | reverse complement strand
GGCCGCCTTCCCCGTGTCCTCTTGTTTGGCACGGATCTTAATGTGACTGGAAGCAACGCAGGGGGAAATCCAGTTCTCAAAGGAGATACTGGGATTTCGCTGGGTGCTCTGTAGATGAAATTCTATCGTAGGTGTTTTATCACAGACGACAGCTTGCGGCAGATTGGGAAGATGCGTTCAGTGCTCGTTTCGTAGTCAGCTGCTGCTCCCCGAGCCCAGGAGACCTCAGCGTGCGGTCTGTGGAC
>NW_009630888.1:0-22669 GCF_000690535.1 Cariama cristata | reverse complement strand
ACAGTTTGGTTGCAAGGGACCTCCAAGACCATCCAAGTCCCTGCCCGTGGACATCTCCCACCAGACCAGGTTGCTCACAGCCCCATCCAACCTGGCCTTGAACACTTCCAGGGATGGGACATCCACAGCTTCTCTGGGCAACCTCTGCCGCTGCCTCACCTCCCTCACCGGGAAGAATTTCTTCCTTGTATCTCATCTAAATCTTCCCTCTTCCAGTTTAAAGCCGTTGCCCCAACCAACACCCCCAAGTCCTTCTCCTCAGGGCTGCTCTCCATCCATTCTCCGCCCAGCCTGTATTTGTACTTGGGATTGCCCTGACCCATGTGCAGGACCTTGCACTTGGCCTTGTTGAACTTCATGAGGTTCGCATGGGCCCACCTCTCCAGCCTGTCCAGGTCCCTCTGGATGGCATCCCTTCTCTCCAGCCTGTTGACCGCACCACACAGCTTGGTGTTGTCAGCAAACTTGCTGAGGGTGCACTCCATCCCACTGTCCGTGTCACCGACAAAGTCGTTGAACAGCACTGGTCCCAATCCTGACCCCTAACGAACACCACTCGTCACCAGTCTCCACGTGGATATCGAGCCGTAGACCGCAACTCTTTGAGTGTGACCATCCAGCCAACTCCTTATCCACTGAGTGGTCCATCGTCAAATCCATGTCTCTCCAATTCAGAGACAAGGATGTTGTGTGGGACAGTGTCAACTTCCCAAGGTCTTATTTCACCCATGTGCAAAGCAGATGCCTGGATCTACTCCACACCCACGTTTGGGGGCAAGGACACCAAACCCCTCCAGGAGCTGGTGCTGCTGGCCTGGCAAAGCATGGAGAGCATCACTGCTCCTTCCCCATCACCTGCGTGAAGAAGAAGAGTTTGTTGCACACATCTCACGGCAATTTCAGCCTTCACACCGTGCCAGGCTTGGCCCTTCTGTGCTCCTACCACCAGCGCAACCCAACCGTATCTCCATATCTCCACCCTCCGGACCTCTGCTGTGGTGGTTGGGCTGTGCCCTCCCTACCTTGGTCTTGATTTGTGTTTACTGAGTGTCTTTCTCTTACTGGACAATATTTAAATGCACAATTATAACAAACAGATGGTATCAACCCCTGTGGTGATTTTTAAAAATTTTTTATTAAAGCACAGTATTAATCATGGTAATTGGGTAGGAACTTTAAGGTTATAAAACTACAGCATGTCTAATGAGCGAGCTCCTTATAGGAGGAACTGAGGTTTTTAATCTAATAATGTCAGTTTTATGGATTATGACTGGAGTTTTATGAAGTGTGATATGAAATACTGTGGATTCATGGCTCTCACTGGATTAATTTGGAAAAGTAGTTTTCCTGGTTCTAGGCCCAAAAACAATTATTCCTTACATTTCTGTCCCCTGCACTGTTACCAAACCCCTCTGTCAGAAAATGGGCACCTACACCCATAACTTTTTTACAGGTTAGACTTCTTTGTTTGGCTGGTTTTTATTTTTTCAAATCACAGATTGTTATAAACATACAGTAGGTAGGAGAAGCTCATATTCTGTGTAGCAGACTGTATATTTGTCCAGAAGGAACAACAACGGGCTGTAAACTCTTAAACACTGCCAAGGGCTGGCTGGAGCTTGCAGGCTCCGTCCGAGCACGGCGACACGGTCACCACGCAGCACTGGAGCTTTCTGATACTAAGCCATTGGCACAGAAGAGCCAAAATTGGGGTGCCTGGAAGAACTATAATTTATTTAAAGAGAAAACAACAGGAGCAGAAGGCTGGAAGAGACCTCAAGAAGCCATCCAGTCTTTCCTGCTGCCCCAAAGTAGAGTTGTCTCTCCCTGCACAGTAGCGTGTTGGTCTGAAGCCTTGCTGAGTGATGGAGCCAGGTCCCTGGCCTTCCTGGGCTACCTGCTCCACTGCTTCACTGTCTTTAAATTATTCCTAGTATCTAGCCTGACTCTTCCTTGACAATATTTAATCCCATGATCCCTTCTCTGCTCACTGGTACCAAAGACTGTTCTCTTCTATCTGCAACAGCCTTTCATCTAGGTGAAAAGTGTCCTTTGTCCACTGCCTCTTCCCTCCCAGTAATGGTCTCATTTGGGTTAAGCGATCCCAGTTGGTCCAACCCTGCCTTGTGAATCCAGTCTCTAGACCTCTGCTAATTCCCACTGTCCTCTGGATTTTCTCCAGCTGAGACATATCTTTTCTGAAGGGAATGCCCAAAACTGAGCCACAGCTCAGGATTTATATACTCGGAGCACAAAGAATTTATATATTCCAGTAGGACGTTTGCCCTCTGTGCAACAGTGCAGCCTTGCCGACTCGATCGCATTGCCAAGATTATTCTGAATCCTCATCATGTGTGCCAATACCCTTTACCTGAGCGTGGTCTACTAATATTAGACATCATTAATGGAAACCCTGAATATCCCTAGATAGACCCCGGGGAAGCCCCCTTGATAAATCCTTCCCTCCGACAGTGAGCCATTGATAACTGCTGAATAGACGTTCCAAGCCGTTTTGTCTGCCGGACAGTATTTCCTACTTCTTACAGACTCCATTTGCTTGGCTTGTTTATGAGATTTTATGTGAAACAGTTTCAAGAGCCTCAGTAAAAGCATATATTGTTTATCATCTATTCATGCGCCTTGTTTTGTCAATGAAGGAAAGACGACTGCTTTTACACGGCCTGTTCCTGGCAAACCCACGATGGCTGTAGTTACCCCACTTGTTTTTTGGAGGTATTTAGAAATGGTCTGTTTCATCACTTTTTCCCAGTATTTTTCCAGTAATGGCTCTGTAATGTCCTGGCTCTTCCTTTTTTTCTCTCTTTAGAGGACAGGTACTTTATTTGCTCTTCTCAGTTCTTTCATTACTTCACCTATGTTCTATGAATTCTCAACGATAATCACTAATGCTGACAGGATTTCAACAACCAGCTCTTTAACAGCCCTAGGATAGATTTCCTTAGGCTCAGATGATTTGAAAAGATCTAACTTAGCTAAGTACTCTCCAGCTCTCCCCTGCCTGTGGCTGAGGTCATCCTGCTTTGTTACTGGTATTAATTATACCAACGGCTACGTGAGATGTGACTTTTTAGTGATGACTGTTACAAAAAAGGCACTAATCATTTCAAGATAAAACACACACAAAGTTTATCAATTAACAAAAATAGGATGTAGAAAAAACAAAAGTAAACTTCCTTCCTTGCACACAAAATAAATAACCGCTTACTCACCCTGTCCTAGTGAAAGCTGGAGAAAAAAGAGCCCAGCTCATCTATGCGTTGGGAAAACTGCCGTACCTGGGTCCCAGACGGATCTTCTCATCGCAGATCCCCAGAGCCACAGGTGATCAGCTCAGCTGATGGGGACAGCAAAGACCCCCTCCTCCTGACAGCCCTGCTGCTGGATCTCCAGAACTTAAGAACACACCTCAGTGGACTTTGCATGTCAGCAAGGAAAGAGGAAATCAGTCTTTCCAGCTGGATTTTATGAATCCTTATGAAGGAGCAGATGTGAGGAGGAGCCCACGTCAGCACCCAAGAATGTGTGTGCCCTGCTTTCTGGAGCTACCAGGGAAAGCAGTGGCATTCGGCACCGGCAGGACCATCTGGTCCCCATCCCTTTCCATCCCACACATGACAGCAGTGCTACTCCACAGCCACGCGGGGCTAATGGCAAGGGTCCCAGCGGAGAGAAATGCCTGCACCAGACCTATCTCCCAAGGTTGAGCAACAGCCCTACGGGCTGCTCGGCTCCCCGTGGGAACCAGAGAGAAGTCGGAGTTTGGAAATGACCCAACCAGGCCATGCCTTTGAGCAGAGGGGGACACATCCTGGTGGTAGGGGTGACACCAAGGGAAAGGGAGATTTGCCATCACTCAACTCAGTCTGTTTGCCCACTCCCCCAGCATCATTCCTCGCTCCTCGGCCAGCTTGCTCTCTTGCTGGTTTTCCTCTGGGCACCCAGCAGCCGGGCTGGGTGAAAGGCGGATGGTGGCATGCTGGTGCCACTGGAATTGAAAGCACAAGCGCTACCGGCTGCGTTGGGGACACTTCATCGCCCACAGTCTCTGTGCCATCTGTGCCTGGGATGGATCTTTAAAGAGAAAATACCAGCGCTCTCCGAACGGGCGTACATTGCTTTGGTTTTGGTTAAGTGGTTAACTCCGCTCTTCTGAAACCTGCGGCCCTGCTGCCAAAGAATCTCCTACTCTTAGGACAAGCTGAAACTCATAACATCAAAAGTTGATCCTTCCTGTAAGAGATAGGAAGGACAAGCCTCAAAAGCCGAATTTGATTTTAATGTGCCTCCAGTTACTTGCGTACCAGGAAAACATAGCCTCCCACAAAGAAAAACAGGCTATCATTCCCCCATCTGGTTTCAGTTTGAAAAATACTTATATACAGAGTTTTTCCCAAAAGTTATTGTAGGCACGGGCAAAAAATTCCCATTAAATGACAACAGCAAGCACATTTAATTTCCCCCATTATTAATTTAATCTCTTGTTAACTTCTTGATTCAATATTTTCATGAGGATGTAATCTCTGCTTTGCAGAGCTATTTAGTGCAGTAAAATCCATAGGAAAATAACTGCCTCTGTCCACTTGCTCTGTTTTAGACGGCAGATAAAATGGTTTTGTGAATCCCACAGAAATTCAGAAAGCTATTGGAAGTACCAGGAGAAAAAGCAGCAAAGTCAGTTGTGCCGGCAAGATGAGAAAGAAGAACGTGGCTTGACTCCGGTTTACTTTTGGACGCACAGTCAATTAGGTGACCTCAACTTAATTCACATTACAAAACGCAGCCCAGGAGAGAAAGCAAACTCCCTTTCTCTGTCCCTTACTGCCGTGGGAACACCTGATCTCAGGATACCCGGACGCTCCACAGAGACCTCAGCCCTGAGTCTCCAAAAGGGGTGGAAGCACCTACCCAACTCACTGGGAATACCGTGGAGTCAGGAAACAGCCCAGATTTGGTATCCAAAACATGATTTCATCGGCAAAGGCCGAGTATTTCCTTCCCACAAGATGACAGGAGAGAACCCACATATCATTACCACATTTAAGACAGAAATAAGAAAATAATAAACCTCGAGATGCCCCTTGCCCAGCCGCGCACACATGCTGTGCACCTCCAGTCGGCGGGGCGTCACTCGGACACGACCAAAGATATGCACGTGGCTCATTCAGAGCCAGAGTGATTAGCTCGAATTCAAAGCACTTCATAATTCACATGCTATATACAGACTTTTGTTTGCCTGCCTAGCTACGGCTGGGGGCTTGAAGAACTGCGTTAAAAAGACCCATATTTATTCCTAAAAAGCTGAGGTCAGTACTTAAAATATTTATAAACACTTGTATAGTTAGAGACCCCCCTGAACTTACAAATGTAGAATGGAAATATTGAGGAATAAAATAACTCTTGAGGAACAAAAATAACTACAGACAAGCGCACAAATGCAATCGGGCAGCAATCTTAACTCAAATTTGTCCTTGAACTGGGTCAGATTTTGACATATTACACATTGCACTGTAAGGCTTTTGCAATCCCTGGTCTAAGCACCTGGTCTAAAGTTACAGACAGACCTGTGCTAAAGCCATAGGGAGCCAAACCCTCTCCATGCCTGCTACATACCCCACATTTGTTCTTGATCTAAATGTGAAGCAATATAAATGTCTCACTCCCTACTCATTTTTAATTTGTAGCTATATGAACCACCTACTGTAGTTTCCACAGATTATGGGATTTGACTGCGGAGCATTTCTAGGGATAAGCACAACTTCCAGATTTTCAATGGAAAAAAAATTTAAAGAGAAGCAAGACCTTCTGAAACACCCAGGACTGGGGTTGGGATACCGGGATGAGAAACAAGTCCAGTGCCAAAAGAGTTAAACTTAGTTTCTTTTATTTATCATGTAGCCCAAGATGTAGTAAGTATTTGTATTCTAGGAAATTTTATACGTTTAACTCGATTACCAAAGTATTGTGTGTGACTTTAGGATCGGTTGCTCACTTTGGGTCTGAAACACAACCGGACTCCTCCTGTCCTGCTCCCACAGAGCTGAGATACGTCTCCGAATTACTGACTTTGACACAATTACTCTGCTCTGTAGCTTTGTTATGTAAAATACCTCTTGGTGTTGCTTGATCCGTTGACTCTTTTGCTAGAGGCTACAGTGCTCCACACTAACACATTACAGGCTAAATAACTGCCGAAGGACTGTTTATATAAGTGTTGGACCAATATAAAATGAAAGAATAATTTTACAGAAGGAAGGAATCTTTTGCTACTCTGCTCTGAATTATCAGCATCTTTCCATCCCTGACGGTAAAGTTACTTCCTAGAGGGGGAAGCTGTCATGAAGACACTTAATGGCAAAACCCTTTCAACACCTTATTTATTTTTTTACTAAAGGCCAAAGAGTTTTTCCATGGACCAGCAAATCTCAATGAGCTTTTCAGCAGCATCCTACTTTAGAGGACCAATTTCAGATAATTTCTTCCTGATTTTACTCCAATTTGCTTCAAAAAGTTGATTTTAGTGGCAGGACTCCTAGACGAGGATGCTGTTTAAGGGCAGGAAGGCAGCATCTTTCTTGAGGTAAGACCAAGTCCTCTAAGTTTGGGACAGAGAGTTTCTCCATGGAGAACATGTCAGCACATGAAAAGAAGGTGGCAAAAGAGAGAGGGAGACCCTCTCTACAGACCCACAGCTTTTGAGCTCGTACAGGGGTAACTCAGAAACAATTCTAGCTGCTGACCCAAACCAGCCCTGCAGGCAGGTAATACCTGCGAGGCACCCACTCAAAGCCCAAACCGTTAGTAGGAGACTTGGCAGGTCACCACCGAAAGTACTGTCGCCGTCAAGGGAGGGGGAGCAGGAAGAGGCAGATCTACCGGAGTGAACCACCCTGATGGTTTGTACCAGCATGAGATCAGGATCTGGCCTCAATTCAGTCCTGAGAAAACAGCATTAGCATGTAATTATGGGGCCTTGTGCGGACTTTGAAACAGGACGTGAAACAAAGTTCCTGATTACTCATGGTCATAAAAGAGACCATGGAATTTTCTACGAAGCCGGGAGAAGCAGGATGCAGAAGATCTCAACCCAAACTCCAAGTCAGGTTGTCACAACCAGGGCACCGCAGCCCTTCCCGGCACCCCCACGGGACCCTGCAGCCCTGCCAGCCGCTCCCCCCCGGCACACAGCCGAGGAGCGGTGACATCCCGCTGCCGGCACACAGCTCCAAACGGGCTGTTGCAAAATGCTTTAGGATCCATCCGCAGGACAAGAGCACTGTGGAAAACCAGAGCATTGTTCCCCCCGAGCACGCCTGGGTTTCTTCACTCGGCGCGAGAGCAGCGCTCGTTCCGATTAGCTCATTTCATCAATAAAGTCAAACAGCACATTAAAAAATTTCTACATCTATTAATGGTCCAAGCGTTTCACTAACCAGCTCCATCCCGCTCATTAAAAATACTTTTATAGCAAATGTAAAGTTGAAGTCCAGCAGAAGTGCTCTGCTTCAGTGGTATCTCCGGATCGGTTATGTTGGAAAGAGCCCCACGCCACGTGCTCTGGAGGGACGTCAGGCTCTGCCCTCCATCTGCCCCCTCCACGGGGAGAGCAGGTTGGAAAGGATTTTTTCCAATCAGAATTTGAGGATTCATCAAAATATTAAACGGGCCAGACCCAGCTCGGAGCACCTTTCCCAGGAATCCAGTTCCCATCCAGGATGCTTGAAGACCATCACTCTGGTTTGTGGGACATCATCAAATCTGAGCTCGCAGCAGTGACTCACAAGTGGAATGGCCATCTTGGGTCTGATATTTTCTTCTCGTAGTAACAGCAACCAGGTCAGGCTGTGGACTCCCTGAGCACCCGCTCTCCCCCCGTGCACAGCCCCAAACCAGAGACTGCCCCAAGCTCCCAACCCCTGCAGCCACGGGGAGAGACGTGTGATGGGCGGCTTGCACGTCAACGTGGAGCAGCTACGGAGCCAGGTCTGTCACCCATGGAGACAGTCAGGCACAAGATAAGGCAGATCAGGGGCAAATAAGCTGAAAGCAGTTATCGGACTGTAAAAAATGACAGATTTTTTTTGTTGTTGTTGTTAGCACAGCATTAAGGTCTTCTCAGAGTGCAACAGCAGTGATGTTTAATGACGAGCTCCTGCCTGTTTTGGTTAACAACCAGCAGCTGGTATGTAATATCAAAACCAACTTTCTTACTGAGGAATGATTGAAGAACGCACCGGTGAAAAATTGTTTCACGGCTTCCTTTTAAAACCCGTTTCAAATCTGAGCTAGACACCTAGTAAATAGCACTACAGCTTTAAAAAAATATTCCTAAATATAACTGTGTCTTTTGGACAGCACTAGCTGGACTGGGCAATACTTGCCTAGTCAAGTTGTTCTGGGAGCATTTTGCTGCAGGTTTTTATTTTTCCTCTCTGCTGAGGTCTGCTACATACTCGGATATTAAGACATCATAAGAAAAATTCCAACATGGCAATTAATCATTAACTGTCACAGTTTCCCATAAGGTGCAAATTTAAGGCTATAAAACTGTCAAAAACCTAAACAGTTACACGGGCTGCTTGTGCTGTTGGCTGGATGCGCTTCTGGAAGCGGACGCAGACAAATACCTGCGGTGCTGCGGGCTGCAGCGCCTCGGGAGCAGCCGAGTCCATCCCCGTGGGAAACCGCGTGGCTGCCAAGAGGTGGTCGTGGCGCGGTCCTGTGCCGCTCCCGCAGCTGGACCTCCGGCTGGTGGGTCGCCCCTCCGAAACCACCCGGGGGGAGGTTATTTGTCATGTAAGGTTCGGTAGGAGACGGCTTGGACATCTTGTCCACAGCCTGCGAGTCACACTGAAGATGCCTTTGGTGAGCCATGGAACACATGGCTCATCCTCTAGTGGCTAGGAAACAAGGAGGGAATGTCGGACGGATGAATTACGATAGTGCCAGGATGTGGGAAGCCCTCAACAGAGGAAATATTGCCTTTATGTTGACAGATTATACATCCCCTTGAATGAGAGGACCTTAGGTCCATACTCCTACGGAATAGGGAATATGGGACTAAGGAATGTCACTTCCACATGGCAGTGTTTTGAATTCAATCATGTGCAAAAAAACCCAAACCAACAGACAGTCACTTACTCAAGCGGCACTTATTTCTACAGAGTGGCAGGGATCACAAACGCCTCGCTAGGCACCATTCCTGGCACCTTGGCCTTTCCCAAAAGGCAGACGGGTTTCAGGCCCGGCAGGTTGCAGAGGGCTGAGACCACCGTACGGCTCCACTGGGCCTTTCCCACCAGCACCAACAGGACCGAGTCATTGCCAGGACAATGCGGTGGTTTGACTCATGAATCGGTCAAACCACAGACGCCATTTCATTTGCCACTTCTGCTTCAGAGCAAGCGTTAGCTCCTGATATTAACGTACAGGAAAAGAAGTATTCAGCACACGCATTTTACACCCTAGTAGAAATAATGGTTGTTTGAGGTCTATCCTGCTTTAATTGCAATCTGGAACAGGCTGTCAATAGGCATAAATCAGTAACTCGCTCACCAATTACATGGCAAAGCACAGAACTCCACTGTAACAAACGCTAGATGATTATTGAATTATCAATAATAAAGCAGAACCATATTAAGAGTAGAAAGTGAAAGCCCTTTTTCCAGAATATCCTTTTCTCTACTAATTAGGACATTCTTCACTGAGAGACGTGTGGGTTCAAAATTCCCTCTGCAAGAAATGATGCGAATTAAACCCTGCTCTCCCAAATCCTGGATCAGTCTGAAGTCACATGGAACTGTTTATATTCCTTGATTGAAGGAACGCTAAAATACTTCTGGCGAAAATACTTCAATTCCCTTTCCACATACAGTCATTGCAGGCTCCTTTGAAATTCACTTTTTCTACAATATTTAGACATATCTAACAATTGCCAAAATACAAGCAAACCCCATTAGAAAAGGAGAACCCATCAGAAAAAAATCTATTCTAAAGCAAACTTTTTGCCTAGTATCTGTCCAGGTCTTGGTAACATTTGGACTAAATTGGTATTAAAGACAGAGTATGGGGAAAACAATGTTCTTTGGAATAAATTTAGATGGGCAGGCTGAGTACCTCAAATCTCAGACAGCCCTGGCAGAGGGAAACGGGATCTGTGTTACGAATCCCTTTCAAAACAATTCAAATCCAAGGTTTTGGTTCGACCAATTGTGGAGACAGAGCAGCCAGCTGCAAAAGCTGGATCGGGATTCTGCTCCCCAAATGCACTGGCACTTCAATCCCAACACAGATTCAAACTCATCTTTTCCTTTTAAAGTTAAAAGGAAAGGACACAACCACATCCGCAGGCATAAGGAAAACGCAAGGGAGAAGAAAAGGAGATGTCACATCTGATCAGCTTGACACTACGGTGGAAAACACTGGTGGCTTCTCTGATTTATATCTTTCTGCAGCTACTTTCTTTGCCTCATTAAAGTACATAATTTCAGTAACTCTAAGCTCTTAGCAACATCTGCAGTACAATATTTAACTTGGGTTGGCTACTCAGTGTCACTGAAAGCCAAGGCTGGGTGTATTTCAAAATCCAGGATGACCTGGATTTTTCCACCAAACCAACCTCTCGCAGCATGTTCGGAGCTAAATCCACGTAGGGGCGCGGACCTGAGCTGTCGGCCGGGGGCTTCTGCAAACTCAGGAGAAATAGAAAACAGTTGTGGCGTGAAAACGCACCGAGAAAAAATAATCCGGTGCCTTATTTGGGGCTGGTTACCATTTGATTTTAATAAAGAAAGCCTGCAAAAGCCTGAGGGATAAAAAAGAAGAAGCACTGAATGTAAAAATTTTAGTAGAAATGCTATGTTTAACAAAAAAAAAGAGGAGAAACCCGAAGAAAGTGCAGAGCAGTGCCTTAGCATCTCCATCGGTGAAGAGCCTTTGCAGCAGGCAGCAAAGCATCGGCTGCTCCCCACTGCATTTACCCTAAGCCGTTCCCTCCACTGAATTAGAAAATAGGTTGAAAATTGTGACAAATGTATGATGTAAGCAGCTAGCTTGCCGACACGTCACAGCGCATATTTAAAACACGAAATGCCCAGCTGGTGGACATAAAGCCTTTGTTACATTTTCCAAGACCAAAAGAAGAAAAAAAGGCATTTTCCTTCCTTCCCAGATGGTAGCTTAGCAATCCCCAAGCTGTCAGTGGCGGGGACTTAAGCAAATAGCAAATGAAATGTACGTTGGGCAAACCCAGATATGCTTAAGAAAACACAAAATGTGTTAAAGAACACATTTTTACGCTGCCATCTGCAGCAGTTTCTTTTCAGTGTTGGGGCGCCTTGCCTGTAACTTCGGTTACAATGGGAACGAGGTGTAAATTACGAAACGATCGATAAAGGAGAACTTTCAGCTCTTCCTCCCCTCCCCGAGCAGTTCCTTCTACACGGGACCAAATCCTGGGTGAGGACGGCTGGTGGGATGGAGCCAGGGAGGAGCTGCAGAACCCAGGAGGACTGGGATGCTCAGCGTTGCTCCAGCCTCGCTGGGCAGGTTTTTATTTTACCTGTGCATTCGCGTGCACATTTATTTGCCTGTAGAAAACTGAAAGAAACCTCCAACACAGGAACCGATCGCGTCTGTTTAGCACTAGCCAGTAACGCAAACATTTAAGAGAAGCTAAAGCCCTGCATTTAGGTCTGCGGAGCAAGACAGAAAAGATAAGGTGCTCTGAAGGGATACATGCAAAAGAATAAACTTCGTGCAATTTATCTAATAGGTAGCTGTCCGCACACGTGGCATGTTACGGTTTCAAAAGCTGCCTCAGGAGCCTGTCTCCTACAGGGAGCTTTGAAGATCTCGACCATGAAGGGGTTAGTGCAGCGGGTATTTCCCAGTAGTATCGCACTACTTTTCCCAGCCCAGATTTGGGCTGTGTCAGATGGGATCACATGAAATGGAGATCCCGGAGGATGCTGGAGAGGAAGCAGAAAATGCCACCCACTTTCAAGGTCACAGCTGCAAGGAGATCCCTGCTCATGCTGCTGCACTGATCGCTTACATATGAGATGAACCTTGGAAGAGGAATGAAAATGTACGTATATCGGACTATTCCAGGAAGAGCTGTCACCGGACAGCCCTACTGCTGGCAGAGTAACGCTGCAATGAGCCCTTGCACTGACAAGAACCTAATGGCAGCTGCACTGTTATCAAGAAGAGATGCACTCTTGGAAAAAAGCTGCACGGGGCTTGAGGTTTTCCAGCTCAAAATAATCTCTAGCAGAGGATGAAATACAGCTGCCTGTCCGTGAGTAAGTTCCTATGCTCCAAAGCAAGCGTGTGACTCATTCAACAAAACCCAAGTGCATCAACATCAGCCATGGGGCTGATTTTAAAAGGTTACTCATTATTCACCAACAAATCAGATTTGTCAACAGAGAGAGAGAGCAAAAATTCAATATTGCCTGGTTCTGCGATTCAGTCTCATCGAGCAGAGTGGAGTAATGAGCCCTTGTGAGCCCGGCGACAGCTAGCGCGGCACTACGGCAGAAGGTGGGGAACAAGACACAAGGCAAGAGAGCCCAGAACCTGCCAGGCACTGACCGGTGCTGCTGCGGGGGCATTTCAGATGGCAGCGACCAGAAGGAGCAGGGATCTGAATATTCCCAGGCTGCTGCATACCAGCGCGGAGCTGGGAAAAGATGCGGAGAGTTTCACCGGTCCAGTTTTTCCGCCCCGTCAACATCGTGATTAGCGCTTTGGCAACGCGGCTGCGTGCGAACGGCCGGTGCCAGGTCAGAGCAGTACGGGCCCAGGAGCAAGAGGAAAGGCCCTTTGTGAGCTGGGAGCAGGGCAGCAGCGCTGCTCACCTGGGCTAGACGGGTTCGGCAAGGAGAGAACCTGGTCCTGCCGTGGGTGGGCATCTGCATCCCGGACCTTCGTGCTACGGACTTCAGTCCGACATCGTTACGGGTAGTTTTAGTACGGCTTTGTAGCTTAATTTCTTCTGACAGTGAGAAGGAACCCGTAAGGTTTCTGTAAACCAAAATGTTTACAAGCGAGTGCCAAACAGAGAGCCGGGTCCAATGTGGCCTGCGAGCAGCCAGCCCCACCGCTGCAAAATTACACCACGGAGCACAGGACGTGCCACAAGGCATTAATCTCCCAACGCACAATTTTAGCCTTGAAATCTCTGCGTGACAGATACATGAGCAGCTCAGACATGACTGAGGGAAGTTTAACGAAGCAGCAAATTACAGCTCTGCCCAGGATTTTCCACCCAAGATACCACATAGGTATTTCCCAGTACTCACTCATTGGCAATTGTGGTCAGAGCAGCTCCTTTCTGGCGTCTTGTGGTGGCACCGCCG
This sequence comes from Cariama cristata, assembly GCF_000690535.1. NCBI lineage: Eukaryota > Metazoa > Chordata > Aves > Cariamiformes > Cariamidae > Cariama > Cariama cristata. The sequence continues at coordinate 9,287 of NW_009630888.1, read as the reverse complement.
CTGTCATGGTGGTGGTGGTGATGGGTCCCTGGGCCGCATCAGGGCACTGTCACCAGAAAACAGACCAATGGTGCCAGCCCAACCCAACAAAAGGTATTTGCGTGGACCCAGCGAGCTCCAAAGGAGCCCTCTGGTACCTGCTCGGAGGTGTCTTGTGGGTGAGCCTGGTCCTGAAGACGCTCAGGGTCCCCCGTTTTGACCTTGCCCTGGACAAGGAATGGTCATTAGCCTGTGAGCTCATGAGTGTTCATGATCAAATCATGAACATCTGGGACTTCTCGAGTGCTTTGCTTTCAGGGTCTCCACGTGCGTTCCAAAGTCCGGAGAGGACAGATGGCAAGACAGAGGCAAGAAGAGCAGCACTGCAACACAGCACCGGTGGAGACAGGAGCAGAGCCCACCTGAGAGACCCCTCAGGGGATGCGCCCACCCGCCTCTCTGCAGCCACCTCAGCTTTGGAAGACAGTTAAGCTGTGGCTTAAGGAACATCAGATCCATTTCTGACCTGATCCATTCACAGAGATCCCTCCGCATCCCCAAACACAATTACTTTCCCCAACTCACTGATATTTTAAATACAAGTACGGATTATTTTGGCTGTCACGGATGGGACGGAGGTCTGCGCTCAGTTAGACACTGCGCCAGTACTGCGAGGGAAGAAAAGCACCACGAAGAGAGAAGCAGCAGAACCACCACGTACATCCCCGAAGCATCCTCCGACCAGGGCATCTCCACCAGAGCACGGCCGAGAACACTGACTGCCCAAGCAGCCAAGGAAAACCACCGCAAGGACTCTTATCTCAGCAATGGATGTGTGTGGAGTATTTCATCTGGCACTCCTTGGAGCTCTCATAATCTTTTCCTTTATGATTAATATTAAACAAGTCATATTCCTTATGGAATTTCCTAACTGTGTCTGTTTATATTTTTCTCTACATCATAGTTAATATTTTAAGATTGTTTCTCTCTTTTTTCTCTTTTATTTCACATTCATATGTTTTTCCTCATTTTATAAATTAGGTTTCTTGTTTAGTAGTCATGACAACATCTGACTGTGGTGGTTACACCACAGCCTGGGGCTTTTTTTTTTCTTTTCTCCCCCCAGGCTGTCTTAGAAAAAATATCCTTTAAATAAATAGAAGTATAAAATGAAAGGGGCAAGTTCGGTACTGACTCCTCCTCCTCTCCCTCCAATGACCCACTTCAACAAGACTTCCCAGCATGGTGGGTGAGGACTCATTTGGCTTTAATCCTGCAAAGTCTTATCCACTTAGTTAACTTCAATGGGAATACTCGGAGCACATCAAGTGAAACACATATGTAAGTCTTTAAAACCTTGAGGCCTATGCCTGAAAGGCAGAAAGCAAAAAGCTGGAGTTGCATTTTCCTTCTGGGCGTTGATCTCTGCACAACAGCTAAGGGGCTGCGGCGCTGGGGAGGGGGAGCACAGAGACGTGCTGCTCCCCGGGGCTGAGGATGGGGTGACTTCCATGAGATGCTGCAGTTCAACATCATCTTCTGAACAGGGACCACCATCCGACCGGCCACCCCATGGCTTTTGCATCTCTCTCTTGCTCTGGACTCTCAACAAAACCCAGCGGTTGGAGGCAGCAGGACCCGCTTGCTTCCCCTTCTGCACTCTTCGTTTCAATTAGCAGGACGTGGAGATTAAAGCCTGCCTGTCAGGGCAACCTGGAGATCAGGCAAAGAAATTTGAAAGCAAAGGGGCATCATAGCAACAAATGCATTTTTGTGACCTAGGGAATAGCTTTTTGTTTTTAAATGAACATTATATTTCAGTCTTTTAGGATGTTGGTAACCAGTAGCTTAGAAGGAATTTAGGTTTTCGAAAAAATAGGAGCGTATTTTATTTTAGACTTCTCCCACGAGCACAGTAAATGGCAATGGGTTACGGATCTGTGTTTACCCATGGCAAGAGATAACTAAAATTCCATGGTGTGTTTCACATACTGAACATAAAACACCAATTACATAGACGGTCAGCCACACTGAAAGCAACGCTGAATCAAGAGCAGGCAATGAGGAAGGGAGAAGGCCGGGAATTTAACAAAGGCAGATGAAGCTTTAATACGGAAGATGAACCTTTAATATGGCAGAACCTCTGGGAGCCCTGAGACACTGTGTCCAGATGTTCGGAGGTCGATGTAACCTGACTCCAAGAAGGAAGAGGATGTATTTCTTAAAATTCCCTGTTGTGCTTTAATTTACCGCAGTCTTGCAGAGGACGCATGTGGTGATCACAGGTGGAGTTTCAGATTGACCATAAACATGAAGTTGGGGGCAAAAGACTCGAGCCGTTTCAGGTTTGGCTGCCAAGATGGTTGAGGTACAGATTTCCATGAAAACATCTCCCTCCCCTTTCCCTGCGCTCCAGTAACCGGTAATGGGGGCCAGAGAAACCCTCCAGCAGAAATACCGCAGGCACCAACAGCCCTTTTGCTGATGGCAACCAGGACAAGGGACAGGCGACCGCCCGAACAGGGGCTCTCCAGCTGATCCCTTCTTCTTTGCTGGGCAAAGAAGGGGAAAGGGGAAAAGAACATAGGATGGACAGCAACATTTTGAAGCTCCAGTTCTAATCTGCTGTCACATTTCCTCTAAATAACCCCAGGAAAAAGATCTCTTTACTTCTTTAGGGCCCCACTGTCTGCCCCTGAACACTTTGTGGGGAGGAAAGAAAAATATTGGCCCTGCAGCATCTCTGGCACCATCCCCTCTGCCTGCTGAATCACAGAGAGGGAGCTGATTTGGATGCACTGGGTTTCAGAGTGCCCCCTCCCCCAGATCCTGACCCTTCTGCCTTGGCTTCCCTCCCTCTGAGGTTTCTGATCCGCAGTAATGATCAGCGTTTGATTAAGAGAATTGGCATATTTGCCGTTGTTGCTACGGAGGGATTTGCACGGGGATCAGAACTGGTTTTCAAGGGTTGGCTACAGAATAAATGACATTATTGATGCAATAAAAGCAATCCCTGCCCCTTTCCCATTCTCCACTCCTGCCATTCCCAAGTCCGATCCAAACAAACAACGCAGTGTGATTTGTTTTTCCACAGGAAATTTTTACATTTACGTTGACTATGTCCTGAGTTTTCTACTGCCCTTGTATTTCTGCATCTCTCCACAGCACCTAGCAGCAGGAGCTGGCAGGCGCTCTAAAGCAGACCATGATGCGATGGTTGACTGGCAGATGAGAAATGGTTGTCCTTCCTTCTCTCCCAACCTGATTCATGCTATAGGAATGCAAAGTTCAGCAAATCTCTCTTTCCTTAACCTTTTTACTCCGGAAGAATGACCTGAGCTTTCACAATTTAACCTCTTCTGACATCGACCGTCTCCTCAAGGAAGGACGATGCAGCTGAAGGAGATACAGAGGAAACTCTCACCTCGAATGCCAACCGCCCTCAGGACTCCTGGCACAGGGCAGCACAGACCCAAGCAACCACGCAAGAATTAGCAAAAGACATTGGAAATTGGCTAAAAAAGGCTCCTGCAGAGGAATTGGTTAAGGTAAGGATGAAAACAAATTCATCAATCTCTTTTTACCAGGAAAAAGATGAACTTCACAAAGAAACCACCAGTACAGTTATTAGAGTGACCCGTGCCCGCTAGGCTCTACCTAACACTTCAGGCATCGGAAAATCCAGGCAGGTAAGAACAACCCTGTCTGCAGGCCAGGAGGAGGCAGAGGCGAATATCTGAGCGTATGGGCAAGGGGTCACTTCCATCCCTGTGGCTGATGACCTGAGACGGAAGCAGACGAACAGGAAAACACGGAGGGGGAGCATTCTGCAAAGACCGTTTGGCACGGGAGGTTTTGGTTCCTCAATTCATCTGCTCGTTTTTGTGCCTTCCCTGGTTACAAAGGCTATGGCTTGCCACAGCTGCTGGAAGAGCACGGCAGGCTTCGGCACTCCTCCGATTCTCAGAGCAGACCTGGGGCTTTCACACCTTCGAAGGGGGAAAAAGCAGGCTCTGCTCCGTCCTGGTTCTGCTCTGTCCTGGGGAGAAAGGCTAACGGAGCACACGCAGCCGCGAATGCGACTTCAAGCTCACCTTGAGCTGATGGTGCCGAGCTGGCCAGAATGGCTACTGTTTGGGCCGTTGGCACAAACTCAAGGCAGAGCATTACCCAAAGGCTACAGAAACCATCTGAGGTGACACAGGGGCACTCCAGAAGCAAGAGGGGCAGCCAGGCAGCAACCCACCATCGCAAAGAGAAGGGCTCCTCTGAAATACCTGACCCTCTCCTCCTCTCTTGCTCGCAAGGTGCAAGAAATCAATCCGTGTGCCCTACTAGCCCTGACTGCCATGCCACGTGGGCCATAATCTGGTACTAAACACGCCCAAACTGCTCTAACCATTTACTGCTTAGGTTGGGAGCTTTTCTCTACACTTTTTCTGCTACACTTTCTCCACGCTCCCATTGCACAGCCTTGCATACGTGACTTGTGCAACTGGGAGAGAGCCGTGCTATGCACACGTAGATGTTTCCTCTAACATCAGCATGAGTTCAGGAATTATACGTTTCATAGAAGGGAACCAGCTTTTTGAGTTTTTAGAGGCTTCAGAGCCTTGGATCTTTATTAGCTGAATGAATCAGCTGCATGGCTACCAGAAAGCCTCTGGGATTTTCTCTTTCATCTCTCCTCTCATCAGCACAAGTCATGAGAAGTGCCGATGTGATGAGTCGGGAACATTGTTTTAGGCACTGGCTTTCTCAGCCTCTGCAAAACTGGCACTGATCTAGGGTTTCTCGGTGCTCGCAAGTTTTTCTAATTAAAGTAGGGTGTAAATTTAAAGTGCCGTGTCTCTTCCTGAATAGCTCCACATGTGGACACCAAGCCCAGCCCAAACCTATGTTGTTCCTGTTTAGCTTAACCCATCTTCAAAGGGGGTTGCATATGTGTGAAATGAGGAGTTAATCAAGAACACCTCCCGCCGATAGACAAACCGTCAGTGCGCTCCTGGCAGAGAAACTAAAATGCAAGAGTCTCTCAGAGGAAAGCAAGAGAGATGAGACCTCGAGCTACAAACACTGGCCTGGAACAAGGAATTTCGGGGCTTGAGGCTCAGCTGAGCTCAGCCACCAACTCGGTTTATGGCAGCAAGAAAAATCCATTACCCTCTGCAGAATGCCAACGTTACCCCAAGGAAAGGAAAGGTGAGACTTGGGGTTTACAAACAATTCTCCAGGCAAGGATCACCCCCGACCATCGTGCAGCATCTCCATCCCACATGTGGCTGGGCACGCACCCCGCGAAGAACCGGGCACTGCTGCCTGCATCCAAGTGCAGCATCACTCATCTCGGCCAGTGCGGGAAACAAACCACAGCTGCTCGAAGAGTATCTTGCGCTAATCGGCAATTTGTCTGAGTCACCAGCTCCAAGAAACCCCAGTTTTTTATAGGAAGATGAAAGTAATGAGTGACACAGGTTTCCTGCAATTTCTAGCTGTTGCATCACCAAAGAGATAATGTCTTTGGTGGTGCCTGGGGAATCAGATAATACAGCTGTGTAAACTGCGTGTGGGCTAAAGTATCTCAGGGCCGCATCCTCATCCCAACACTTCCAAATCAAAATAAAACCTCTCTGGAGGCAGCGTCATTACAGAGAAACATTAAACCCAGCAATTTGGCTCAGAACAAGCAAATGAGTTATTTTCATCAAAGCAGGACACTACAAAATCCATCTTCACCTCTATCCCTAAAGCAGCCCGGCCACCAGGTTCCACGGCTTTGTCTTTATTCTGAAATGACATCGGATTCATTTTAATGGCTTTAATTAAAGCTATCCAATCTTTGTGCAAGGGATACTGGTAAAAGTTGCACCTCTGATCTGCGGGTAGTTTTACGGATGTACATTCAGCTGACACAAGATGTGCTTAAATCCAACTATCCATACACATAAAAGATGCACTAATTTAACTTGGCAGAAAATCACTTACTGAAATATGCACATTAATAAAAAAAACCCCTAAGTTGACCATGTGGGAGGCCATGTGGGCCCACCTGGGCACGCAGCTATGTCCCGATGGACTCTGAGTTACCCCAATTGCACCAAATGAAGATCTGGCCCAGGAGTTGGTGTTGGCAGCTCAGGTCTTTGTCCCTCAGGTCCCAGCGCAGGGATCTCGGGTCCGTGGCGGTGATGCAGACAGCCTGCACCCCCAGCACCCCCTCCCTGCAGGCACAACAGCTGAGGAAGACTCCTCCCACTCCTGCTCCTCCTGGTGAGGAAGATGCGTAGAGCTGCGTCTCTGCAGGGTAATTTGGATGTGGTTGAAGGCAAGAGTCAACCGACTCAGATTTTCAACACAGCGTGTTGAGAGAAGCTCCATGCCAGGGGGCTCCCTGGCTTTGCCAACCTGAACCCAGAAACCCAAGGTCAGAGCATAATTTAAACGGCTCCGCCAGTCAGTGACACCAGAGGAAAGCCTAAGGAGCAGCAGTGGTAGGAAGCCCTCATTTCTGCCCGCAGAGCTCGCTGTAGCCATTAACTGCAGCAAAATCCTCCCCTCACCCCCAAGAACACTGCACCAAAGGCAACAGCCCACTCCCAGCCTCTTCCACTCCTCGAATGGGCACGTTCTGTCTTCACACGTCTGTATCTGACACTATTAAATGATTCTCTTCATAATACATGTATTATAAATTCCCTTTAAAAAAAGTTGATAATCTGCCATCTGTTTCCAGTTAGGCTGTTCTGATTTCTTCTTTTTTGAAATGGAATATAAAACGTGATTTAAAGGACCCGTAGTCTAGATGGTGGGAGGAGAGAAACCAAAATCCAAACACCACCACTACCAACACCACTGTCACCCTGCCAAAAAGCAAAGACTTGGTGAAAGCCAAGGGCTGGGAAGATGCGATATGACCAGTTCAGATCAGGAATAAGGTACAGAAAATGTGATTAAACTTGGAAGAACTTTACCATCACTTCAAGCCATTACACTGAAACTGGATAAATCTACAGCTTAAAGACATTTGACATGTATTAGTGGGCGAGTCCTTTGGCTTGGGCAACGTTAATGGATCGTAATGGTTTTAGTTAGCTTTAGTAGCTACACCTAAACATAAATAAATAATCATCACTGGAAATATGGTAACAGCGCATGTTCAAGATCATGTCATTGACTTCAGTAACATCTCTGGTTTATAGCTGGCCTGGCTCTTATTAGACATACTGTTTTATACATACACTTACACATACATGCAATCACATGTGCAACACATACTTTATCTCCCACCCTTGTTTGGACCCAAATGCTGTAGCATAGCACCAAGCGAATCACATCTGGAAAGTGCAGCTGTTTTGGAGCTATTGCAGCCTCGCCAACTCCTATCGTTTCACTGACAACATCATTGTAATTGATTTTTCTCTTCTAGCCCAAGCACCTGGAAATTCTGCTAGAGGACTGCAGACACAAAGGTTCTGGATTGCAGAGAAATCTTGAAAATCAAATGCAAAATTAAAACAGGGGGAAAAAAAACCCAAACCCAACCCTGCCCCAGAGCCCTAGGAGCCTAAGTACTCCACAGCCTCTTCCCTTGGCAAAGGACGGACCACATGTGGTGGATGTCAGCCATGTCATTTAATACGGCTCTGGAAGGTGTTCATGTAGTGCGAAGAGGAGGGCGGTGTAAAGCCTACACAAAGCTGCACAGAAAATGAGACCTGAGAGTACCCTGGAAGGCTGTAACGCAGAAGAAACGCCAAGGGCAGCCAGAATCGGTTGCATTTTCATTATACTGAAGCAAATCTTGCAGTTTGGGGATCTAACTTGTGATCTTTGAATGTCGGAGCTCAGCAACACGCCCAAGGACAAGGGGCCATCGGAGCTGACCTGGTTCCCTGGCTCTCCCTGGCTTGGCCATGGCGGTTACTGCGGCACATCGACGGCACTGAACCGGGCCACCGCCACTGGGACAGCCCGACACACGCGAACCTGAAACTGGGCTGGAAGTCATCCCTCTGGCACGGCCGCACGCTCTCTCCCCTCCCTGCCACCGTATCCTTTTGCCATATGAGCAAACATACGCTGCTCTGAAACAAAACAGTGCTCTTGGATGGCCAAACTCACTCAAGCTCTTCCTGGCCCCAAAACCAAGAGCCCCAGTCAACAATGAAAATTAATATGGACCTTCCTGCTGCATTTTTATAGCCATGGCAGCACTCTGCATCCTGGGGGCCTCCCATGCAAATCTGATTTCATAGCCGGGCGTAAAATCTTGCTCTCAGGTTTAATAAGCAAAACCACTATCAGTAGCAAAGGTGAGACGACAGGCATCCCAGCCCGGGACGTCTCCAAAAGACGCTGAACCCTCCTCCGTGGAAAACCAGCACATCCCAAGTCGGACAACCAAACGGAGAGGCAGCAAAAAATCAAAGGCTGACAGCGTCCCAAATAACCACATTTTATTTTCAATTTAAAAAAAACCCCAACAACCCACAAACCCAAGGCTGTGGGATCCCTCCAAAGTCCCTCTCCGCGTGCCAGCAGGATGACTGATGGTAAATCACACCAGCTCCAGGGCTCCGTCGCAGACTGCTGCCAGGCGGCTCCGCCTGTTGGAGTCACTGACGGTCCCCCTTCCAATTAATCAAGTTCCCATACTGATTAACAGCATGATTCATGTCTCTCGTTAGGCGCATTCTGTAACAAACAAGGCTGTATTTCAAGGCCGCTGGCTTAATGGTTAAAATAAATACCTTCCAAATTTCTATTTTCAAGTAGCTGAACCTTTTCCACCTTTACAACTAATTCAGACTTCCTTCAAATTATTTTTCTAAGTAATATAACAATTTGTTTTTCATTAGAGCTTGTCAAAGCCGGACTTTGGTTTATTTTGAGAGAAACCAGCACTCTCCAGAAACTGTTTAGTACAATTTGAAGGACGCCCAAAGGGGTTATGGCAGCCACAATCAAAATAGAGTTTACAGCACTGGCTAGGGGTGACACTTTATTTAATGATTTAAAAAAAAAAAAAATATTGAAAAAAAGAAGAGAAAAAACCCCCCAGCCCCCTGAATCAGAAGCTAATTAAATGCACTCCTATGGCTAACAGTAAGTGTTTCTAAGTCACTCCGACTACTGCAGAATGCAAGAACTTTACTTGTTGCTAACTAATACCAGACACCGTTCTACAGGCAGCGTTATTTACTGATTTGGGTGGTATGTGCTCGTATTCTCGTGTCTGGCACGGCAGCCTCGCCTCGCAACAGATACTATCAAGCTGGATGTGAAATCAAATATAGGAGTGATTAAAT
>NW_009630887.1:0-6710 GCF_000690535.1 Cariama cristata | reverse complement strand
GCAAAAGAAACAGAAGAAAACCCACAAAACTGCACTGAAAAGTCTCCGAGCACAGCGGAGCCCGCATGCGGCGTGTCCTCGGGGGTTTAACAGCATTCAGGGGTGCCTTCTCCCACCTCCTGCCTACTGTCCCATCTCCTTTTCCATTAAACGCAGTGGAAACACAGTCGGTGCCTTCCTCCCCGAGCACATCCTCGCAGCACCAGGCGGGAGCGGTTGCGCAGGGCGGTGGGACTGAGCCCCAAGTGCTGTTTCCCCACGGGAAGAGGCCTTTGAAACGGCATCGCGCTTCTCTAAGGTTGCCCCTTTCCTCCCAACAAGCAAAGTGCAGGCCGGGGCGATCGATGGGAGTTTCCTTTCATTGAGATGAAGACTGGGGCTGGAGGTCCTGGAAAGGATGCGTTTTCAAATTTGGTGAACAAATGAAAGGGCTCTGCATAACGCGTGTCTCCAGTTACTCTTTGGGGCAAGGACCACTGGCACGGGGCTGTTGGGGACTTTATCCAGGGGCAAACTGGTGTGAGCTCTTGTGTGGGTCTGAGACCTGGGGCTGGCTGGAGCCCCAGGGATGGAGGAGCCTCAGGTGGAGGAGCCCCAAAGACAGAGGGGCCTCATGGACGGAGGAGCCCCAGGGACAGAGAAGGCCCAGGGATGGAGAAGCCCCAGGGATGGTGGAGCCCCAGCGACTGAGGAGCCCCAGGGATGCAGGACCTCCAGGGACAGAGGAGCTCCAGGGATGGAGGAGCCCCAGGGATGGAGAAGCCCCAGCCCCAAGCCCCACATCAAGTGCCGCACCACCAGAGAGCTCCTCCAGGCCGAGCGTCCCAAAGCAATCGGTGTTTCCAGCCAGGAAATCCCAGCCGAGAGCTGCAGCAGTCCTCCCCGCTGTACCCCATTTCAGCAGGGTCTATCGAAGCGATGCACAGGTGCAGACATCTTTGTCCCAGCGGAGGAGTGACCCCACCACCAAGCACTTCGGCCTCCAAGAAGGTTTTTAAGCCCCGATGACTGACCCACGGGGCAGGCCCTGGGAGCAACGGGGAGGGCTGGGGGCACCTACTCACTCCCCCTGCTCCGGCGAGGAGTTTGCCATTGCTGCAGGTACGGGGTGAGAAGCCACCTCAGCACGCCTTCGGGCAATACCTCAGCAATACCACACGTAAAACCTTCTCTTTCTTTCTGTCTCTTTAAGGCTATGTAATTTCTCTGTTATGTCTGAGATTTTGCTCCAGGTCAAAATGCAGGTACACGGGTTTTAATTGATTTTTTGCAATGCTTTCAACTTGAGGTTTCTTTTATTTTAACCACTCCTCATCTTTTAAGCCAAAAGAGGTAGCAAATGACATTAATCACAACACTCCCGAACCAAAAGCTTGCTGTGACTACTTTAATGTCGCCTGAGCTTTTTCAAATCCTGCTTTGAGGTTCCCATTTAGCGAGATCCTGGAGCACCCACTTCACTTTAATTGAGTGCTCCATGTCAGACGTGCACTTACAAGCACAGCTGAATCAGGAAGTAAATTATTATTAATTATTATTATCAGCTCTGGAGCCCTGACACGAGTGGTCAGGGCTGTGGTGTGCCCAGCGCCGGCGGAGGCACAGGGTGGAGAGAAAGTCCTGCAGCCTCCAGGAAGGCAAGCGGAGCTGGATGGAGAGCCGCCACCTGCACGGAGCAGAGCATCTCCAGGGCGGTGGGCTGCCTTCCCCTCGAGCTAGCGGGTGGAAATACAGCCTGTTGACCAAGCCTTGGTCCTAACCCAGAAAAAACCCATACTACCTTTCCTAAAAATACCATTTCTTGGTATTTTTGAACCCGGAGGAGCCTGGGGAGCATGCTCAGAGCCTGGCCCCACCAACACGGTTGCAGGGAGGCAGAGGCGGCACGGTGAAGTGGCATCCTTGGGCCAGCCACGCTGGCCGGCTTCGGCGAGGCAGCCCACGGACACAGCACCAGGCGGTCGGCGTCCTTCTCCATCCACCCGCTGGAGCAATGTTGCACGTACAGCCCAAGCGCTGTAATTACTCAATAAATAACAACGCTAATGAGATAATGGCACACAAACCTCTCTGTGGGATCTTGTTTAATTTTTAGCGTTAGTTGGGTGTGGGAGAAAAATCCAGTATGTTAAATTAACATTTTGGGTGTAAATCAAATTAAATGTACAAAATGCCCCGTAGGGTCAAAGCACAATGGGACCCACCCTTACGGATTTGACTACTAAAATGTGTTTCATTTGACTCGAATCGTTTGGGACCGAGGAGGGAGAGAACGGATCAAACAATGAATCAGCCACACATCGCTGTCGCAATTGCACCCCACTCCTTCCCAAACGAGCCCGGGGTAGGGGGGGGGCGGATCGATGGCCACGTCCGAGAGGTAGGAGGGGGACGTGTCCCTTCTGGAGGGCTCCCTCCCCCTGCCAGCCTCACCCTGGTTGACGGAGCACCGAGAAGGGAGCGGGGAAAGCTGGCTTGGGGGTAAGGACCTGGGTGTAGGGAGCGAGGGAAGGAGCAGGGCTTGAGAAGAGAAGAGCTGAGGGAGAGATGCTCCTCAGCAAAGGTGTAAGCAAAGGCACGTGTCCACTGCTCGCTTTTATCCGTGAACAGGGAATATTTCAGCTGTGACCCCGGGGAGCCGTGTCCTTTCTTCTTCTTGCTTGGGCTACTTTTCACAGTGATCAGCACCACGTGTGCCCGTACGGCATGGAGGGAAACAGCCTGGGCAGGAACAAGGGTTTGATCGTGCAGCCAGGCAGACCTGAACCCCGCCGAAAGGTGCAGTCCCTCGGCAATGCCACGGCCACGTCGTTGAGCTGGGCCTTGAGCACAAGAGTCTGGCAAAGGGACCTTCACATTCGGATCCCGGTGGGATCTTGCCCGCAACCATCACCCCTCTGCCATGGAAGTGGAGGGACGCGGCAGGTGCATCTGCAGGGGCTGTGCTGGGGATGCTCTGCCCATGAGGCTGAGAGCGGAGTCACCCAGTGCCCTTTTTCTGGTGATTTCTCATGATTTTGAGCCAAATCAGGCTGGAAGGAGATGAGCCTCTGGCTGGTACAGGAGCCCAGCAAGGCAAGAATGCAGCCTTTGCTCTCTGGCTCCCAGCAGAGCTGGGATGAGGAGATTTCTGCAGGTTTACTGACCATGTAAGAGAAGCCACAGCTTCATATCCTTGGGAAGATGAACCTTCATCTTCTGGGCCCTGCGCTGTGCCTGAAACACCAAGGCTGGGACATCTGGGCTGCTGCAAGTCACCCAAACACCCGGCTGACATCCCCTCGGCCAGTGAACCCCCATGCTGCTCCCAGAAGCGTTTTGGGAGAGATGGGGAGGAGGCTGAGCGGCAAAACATTGCCCAAGACTCTGCGAGAGGCATCTCGGTGTGACACCCCTTCCTTCAAACGCTCCACGTTTCCCCACCTGAGGTGGGACGGTGAGGATGGAGCCCACGCCAGCACCCAGGAATGGGCAGCGGGAGGGCACCGCGCTCGCGCCCCGGCCATGTTACAGGGAGAGGGTTCGCAGAGGGAAGATGCTCCCACTGCAGCCAAGGCAAGATAAGAACAAGGGAGGGTATCTCCTCTGCAGCCTTTCCCAACCTGCTGCAGATGTGGAGGTCCAGCATGCCGTAGGGTGTTCCCTGATCGCGTGGACCTCTGAGGACCATGGCTTAAAAGCTTGCAGAAAAAGCACAGAGGAAACGTCCTCCTGCTCTAAAAGAAACCCTCGCCTAGGGCACAGGGTTTCAGGGTTTCCAGCTCCAAATTTCCTTCCACCTGGATGTCTGCCCTTGGTCTCGCAGCTCCGTATCTGCTGGCGAAGAGCCAATGTGCTCCATCGCAGACCTGCGGCACCAGGGGTGACTCAGCGGGGTTTCAGCAGCCGCCTGCACGCACACATCGTGTGCTGTCGGAGGGGTTGCCATTGCCGTTGCCTCCGAGGGTAGGGTCCCACCCAAAGTGTGTCATCTCCCGTGCCAACATGTGGGTGAGTGCCGGCCCATGATCCCCCGGAAGTCAGGGGGATGTAGGCGTTGCTGGGGGTGGCACAGGCTGCCAGAGCAAAGCCACTGCCCTGGTCACGTCTGTGCAACATGCCTGTGCCGCTGGAGCCCGACCACTGGAAAGCTCTGCCAGGTTTTGGCGGCGCCCCTGGTTACATGAGGAACCACTTCACCGTAGCGGATGGAGCCAGGGTGGCTCCGCGCCAGCATTCTCTCAGAATGAGAGAGCAGTGGCTCTGCAAGCTGCCCCGGTTTGGAGGGCAATCTGCTTTCCTTGGCTGAGCAGGGGAGTGGTGCCAGGTGAGGGAAGATGGCTCCCCAAGCTGTGGCAGAACCTGCCCTGCCTGTGCTTCTCTGCCGGATTTCAAAGCACCCCACCACGCTGACTCACCGGGCTCCCGTCTCCCTGCCTCCCACGGCCCTTGCCACTCCCAGCGTCTCCCTGTCTTTCTCCACCGATACCTCCATTTCCTTCCCGCTCCCCCTTCGCCAGCTCGGCGCTGTCTCTCCGGCCACCCACTCGCTGCGGCTCCGCTCCCTCAGGGTGCCCGGCATCACCCCAGGTTGCCCAGCCGCTCCTCACCGAGTCTCCGAGTCCCGCTCCCCATGGAAATGGCACCCAGCCACCCCTGCGAAGCCCGTGCCGGGTGTCAGACGCGCACAGCATCCCCTGAGCATCCTCCTTGGTGGCACCCGTTGCCCTGAGGCTTAGGGGAAGAGGCTGTGGGAGGACCAGTGCCCCCCGCACATGGTCGAGCACTGCCCTGGGAGGACAAGGTGATCCCCCTGGAGAGGCGTCCGCTCTCAGAAGGTGGTCAGCAGAGCCCAGAGCTCGCAGACTCTGCTGTAGAAACACGACTACGTGAACATGTGACTCCAGAGACCCCTGAAGCCCCTGCCCCAGCTTTGCCTGCACTTCCTAATTTCTTCTTGTTGCTTGGTTTCCTGCGATCCCACTGCCTGCCTAGAGGTTCCTCCCTGGGAACTTCGGTGCATTCCTACCAAGCCTGATAGAGCCGCAGAGGTTGCAAAAGTAGTGAAATCCCAGGAGTTCCCTACAAATCGGTAGCTAAATAGAGGACAGAAAGCCACTCCCTCTTAATGTTCCTGCTGTGCTTAAAAATACATCATGCGTGCAACCTTTATTAGACACCACCAAATCCATATGGGCTCTAACCTCCAAAAGCCACGTCCATGCAAGTCAGAGCCTCTCCAGCTCCTCCAGCAACCAGTCGCTGGGAGTGGTGGTCCTCAGTCTCCGGGGTTTCTCTGCTCTTTTCACATGGGACATCTCTCTACGCACCAAACCCAACAGCTGCCTGAAGAAATGGGGCAGCAGCCGCTCATCCTTTTTCACCGGTGGTTTGGATTTTGGGTTCTCTCTGGCAGGAGGTCACGGAAAGCTTCGACTAGGAGGGTCCGGCCAGTGCGGGAGTTGATACTCGCAAAGACGAGCAGCTTCCCCATCTGAGGCCTATTCCATCTCCCGAGGGGGCCCCAGCTCCTGCTCGAATGCTGTGAGAAGGTTACCATGGGCGGTCTGCTGAAACCCGACGTCCTGGCTTTATCCTTGAGGGAGAGGTTTTCCCTCCTCGCATTATTCTCGAGTCCCAGCACCACCACACCTCCGTGTGCCCATTTCGCTGCCCAGCTGGTGCCTGCTTCAGCGGGGTGACCTGTGCAAACGGGAATCACCGTCTTGGAAAAAAGCCCACATTTTCCCTGCCATCGGGATGTGCCGCCATAGGGATGTCCTGCTCTCGGGATGTCCTGCTCTCGAGATGTCCTGCTGTCGGGATCTGCTGCTGTCGGGATCTGCTGCTGTCGGGATGTCCTGTACGTGCTCACGGAGGCTGAGAGTTCAAGCAAGGAGTGCGAAGCCCGGCTGCTGGGCAAGGCCAGCTGGTCCCGGAGCTGACGGGGACCACAACCTTTTACGGGGGGTTCGGGAGCCGGCAGTCACCCAGATCACTCAGGAAAGCTCCCCCCTGAAAAGGCAGGGAGGGGCTGGTGCTGGTGGAAAAAACCTGGATGAGCCACAACTGGGGTCTCACCCAGTCAGTTCCCTTCCCACGTTCCTAAAAATAATGAGAGAGTTCTCAAAACACCTTTAAAATCCCTACTTCCCACAGCTGGCACAGGCTGGTAAGGTGCCGCACTGCCTGGGGGGCTGCAGGGGGCTGCGCTTCCCCCCCTCCTGCAAGCCCTGCCACCTCTGCCGTCCCCCTCCGAGCTCAAACTTCAGTGGTAGAAAATCCCCTGTCCCTTCCCCAAGGACAAGTGGCACCTCTGGGGCCCCCGCGGCTTCCTCATTCTTTTTTTTCTGCCATAAACCCCATTGTATGCGTACGGGGTTTATGCATTTCTTTACCATTTCAAAAACCTCCAAGCAGGGAGGGCCTGGCTGGGCAGTGGGTGCCATCCCCACCACCCCTTTCCTTTTGGGGGGGTAATGGGAAGATTAATAGTGCAAGGGAGCAGTGATAAGGGCATAGAGGGTCAGCGATGAGCTGGAGGAAGGGATAACTGTCTCGGGTTGGGTGCTTGGGGATGGTCCCACCGCCACCACCCCTGGCCAAGCACCCTTGCCGTGCAGCTCCCTGGGGTTTTGGCAGGAGCAGAAGGAGAAGACGAGGTCTGGCTGGGCTCCTCTCAGCTCCTCTCCAACACGGAGGACCACCAGGCCAGCCTTGGCCATCAGCAC
>NW_009630886.1:39613-61827 GCF_000690535.1 Cariama cristata | reverse complement strand
TATATATTTAAATATATTAAATTCCTTTGTAAAATGAAATGTATCAGAAATGCCAAAATAAGCATTTTTCATTTTTTCCCCCTTTTTGTTCTCTTGGCAAAAATAATTTGATTGTAATTTTGCAGTAAGTTTGGCACCTAAAAAAAATAAATTTCAGTGTATTATCCTTGACTGTTTCCTTTCTCTGGAAACATGCCTAGTTATATGTGAAATGTTGGCAGCTTTTTGAACTGCAAATTCAGATACCCCCAAATCACTAGTGACATGAAAAAATTTAAACTTTAGAGGCAAGCAAGAGGACATGTAACTGAATGAGCATGCTTGTTGTACAGCAAACTTTTTATTCAGGTCCTTGTAAGAGAGTACTTCAGTAGTACTTCAAAAGTTAGAAGAGGGGAGGAGAGTGGATTAGTAATATAAGAACTACCATGCACAACATAATGTTATTGAAAAATTAACCTTCTTTGGGAATTTTTATTTTCTATTGTCTTATTTTGACAAAAATAATTTGTTTTAATTTTCTGAACAGCAAGATTTCCTGGTGTCGCAGAGGCACTGGAGTTATGAAAACTGCTTTTAAAATTTTACTTTTGTACTTAGTAATCAAAATGATACTATATAATGATGTATTACTTTAAGTACCACGCTTTGCTACTTTCTTAATCTCTTTCTACCTACATATATAGTTGAATATCATGACTCATAGAGTTTTCAGCAAAGTGAGAATTAATGCCTGTTGAGTTTATGTGGCTAGTTTGCCCTCATAAATGAGTGCCCCTTTCTTATAAAGGGTTAACAACAGATGGCTACTTAGTCACTGAACTGTTCAGCAGAGCTGGCACTGAAGTCAGATGATGCAGGATTAGGCAATACTGTCACCATGCAACTATAAAATACTGACTTTGTAGGTAGTGGTAGAATTAGAAGGAATAGATCCTTAGGAAATGTACACTAGAGTTTTTTTCACAGATGAAACCATGTTCATTTACCGTACCTGGGACTGTGGCCAATACGTTCCATTAACGAGAACTAGTGCAAAGCTGCAGCGCCGCATCTGTCATGATACACACAAATATAACAATTTTCCTTTACTTGATGAATTTGAGAGGACAAGAACTATCTGATCCTGTCCTGAGTTATAAGGTGTACTCTTTCATAGAAATTAAATTGATTTTAAAAGTAAAGGAAGATCTTCATTGAAATGTTTACTGTTTAAGTTACAATTCCAGCAGAATTTATGTGATTTAAACACTAGATTCCACCTGGGAACTGAAATCTCTAAAGTCAGTATAACTCAGAGTTACAGCTGCTCTGACAGCCCCATGGTGTGTTACCCAATGTAGTTCTGGCATTGGAACCATACTTAGTTTTTTCGCTAGCTCCATATAGCATGAAAGACACAGAGGCTATCTCACCAGCCTCTTTCTCCTGATACGTGAGTTTTCTGGCGCATTTTGGTAGGGCATGTATGATCAGGCAGTCTGAAAAACAAGATGTCAGGCGAGATGGACCACGCATCTGATTTAGTGTAGTAATTCCTATGTTCCTACAGTTAGTTGCTATGGGAAATAATAGTTGTAATCCAATACAATTACTGGCAGGAGACAATCCAAGAATTGGAATTTTAGAGTTTTGTTTAAAATGAGAGGCATGTGTTAAAAGCCATATCGATTATTTTAATCCAGTCTCCCATAGCAATACTGTTAAGCAGTACGACTCCTCTTTGTCTACAGTTTGCCTGGCAGGAGAGGAACAAAGACATTGATCTGCTATTAACTAAATATACTGGAGAAGACTTTGTACTAACCATTTGAATAGGAAATAGAAGAATGCTTTAAAATAACATTTGCTACCATGCTTCATGATATCACCATAGTAACTAAGAGTTCCATCTGAATGCTGTGCTTTTGTGCTTGTATTTTCACACAGAAAAAAGATGTTAGCTACTGGTCTTTAAATAAGAAAACTGATCATTAATTTTGCACTTTGTGAAGTCCCATTAACCAGAGCATATTTGCAAAAAGATATGCATCAAAGAAAGAATGTAGCAATTTTAAATTAAAGAAAATTATGATTCAATACACCATAAAAAATGGTTTATTCAAATCCATGTTTTCAAAAATAATAATATTAAACAGCCTTTAAAAGCCTAACTAAAAAAAAAGGTGGCTAGGTAGCTCAGAGGCTTTGACTGGGATGTTGAAGCACATGTCTATTTATGTCCTTTCAAATACAGCTCAGACTGGTGGCAAAAGGAAGCTGTTTCGAGATCGTGATTTGATTGCACTAGTAAAATGCACTTGTGATCTTCAGGAAGCTGTAGATGTTTAAATATTCTGAAATTTATTTCTGATGGCAATGAATTGGCTGCTTTAATAATGGTGATGGGAAGTTGCCATGAAGATAATGAAATATGCAACCTTGAACAAGTGTCTCTTTGATGGACCAATCTAAAGATGTATGTGTGCTATAGTTTCTATGTTATATCTCTGGCATCACAATAAAGCCTCCTGTTAACTAATCTTGATATGTTTCATATTCTAAAACCCATTAAACACCTAAAACACAAACTGCTTACTATTATGATTCAGACAGTCGCACTGGCTTAAGTAATTAATACTGGTAGTAAAACTAACAGTAAACTTAAATGGTAAGAATTCCTGTAGATTAAATTAGGATAGTATTTTTTCCCCAACCTAGGCAGGTCCAGAGAACTACACTGTGAGAGAGCCAAGGCATTTAGTCACATTTCACTCCTTGTGAAAACAATGTAATGCAAAAGACTCATGCAGGCTTGCTTGTGCCTCAGATATGGAACTTGACTCCACTAGACATGTGACACAGCAGGGGTTTTGGAGGAACAAAGGAAGGGTGAACTCAATGTATCCATAGGTTGCTTCTCAGTGAAGAAAGTAAACAATATGGAGTGGCTGTTCTGACCGAGGCTTAAGTAAGTAAAAAGTAAAGAACTTTCAGTCCTTCAGAGAGAATTCTGTCTTTCCCAAGGAAAGAGAAATTCTGTCACAATAATCCAGCTTCTTTATGCATAAAGTTAGAGGGATTAGATGCACTACACCAATCATGAAACTGTAGTGTTTTCTGTGATGATCACTGAATTACTAGAGCTGATCTAGAACAGCAGCAACTTAAATATTGACAGAGAAAGGGTCAGCCTGTCACAGTTAAAGTACTGAAGTTTTTGATTTGTACATATGAAAGTAATTTTAAAAGTTTACTCAAGTTCGTCTGCATTTCTTATTTTTTAGCATATGTTTCATTAAATCCATGAGGGATGATTACCACTTAGCAAAAATGAAGCTTTTAATAATGAAATGTATGAAATTGTATTCATAACACCCATATTGCTTGATTTGATATCTGCCATGAAGCACATTTAAAAATACTTATATAGAATGCAACTAATACATACAGCACAAATGTTGCCATTAGTGTAATAGACTGTAGTATGTCTATTAGATTAGCAGAAAAAAATATAATTGCAAGTGGGTAATAACAGTTAACAACTTTGAACAACTAACTGCTTTAAGTTAAAATCTTTGGAAATATTATCATTTGTAGTACTGTTGAGTATTAAGTGCAGCCACATATATATATCCCTTTAGGACTCTTAAATAGTACAACAATGCACCATGGAATAGTAATGAAAAATTTATGTCATTTCAAAAAAAGATATGGATAATATTCATTCATTATTGGTCAAACTTTTCTGGATATTAGAGAAGTGAGTTAACTGTAAGTGCTTGTTTCAAACCAGATTTCACACTGGAAATAAGAAAAGACATTTGCCTTCCAGGTACTTACCGATTCCATTAGACATGATGGATTTTTTGTATTATAGAGATTCTTAGAAGATGAAAAATACTGATTGCTTCCCTTCCCTAATATAGCAATAGTTCATGTCTGGGAACTAGTTTTATTGTCAAAGTGAATAATATTTTAATATGTTTAGAGATGGCCTCATCCTTCTTGATGGAAAAATGAAATGACTTTTGACATTTGGGTGTTTTGTTATCTATTCCTTGAGTAGCATCCATATCACATAATTTTGATGGTGTGCTTCAGGTGTGATTTCTGGAAACAAAATGCAAGATAAAAAATGTCCTTAATGCATTACAGTTTGGGGTCCTTCTCTGTAAATAGTGATTGCGTGTTAAAGAAAAAGCATTTGAATTTCCCATAGAGCAAATAATAAACTAAATCAAAGGTCTATATCACAATGCTCTTTAGAATAGTTTTTAAATTTATTCTTTAGCACTGAAATGGTTACTATCTTATACAGCAATATGTTTGATTTCTAAGCCCGACCCCACTGGACAATGATAATACCTAAGGGAATTTCCTGAATCGGAGTATGTCTCTGCCCACTTTCAAGGTAAGTCACTTATAGTTTGATTTATCTTCCCTGTAAGTGGCTGGTAAGTTTGTGGAATATTGCAATTAAAGTAAAACAGCTTAATATTTAATGATTTATTTAATTCACACCCATAAATGCAACATTTTTCCAGCAATTTTTCCTCTTCTTTTCTTAATATTAATTATCACTGGTGCAAGCTAGTGTGAGTGCTCTCAGTAGAATTATTACAGTCTTTGCATTCCCTGTTTTTTCATCATGACATTTAAGATTAAAAAAGTGTTTGGGAGGCATTCTCAGTCTGGAAGTATTTCACTGATTACAGGATTAAACGCCAATGAATACTTTACATGTCCTGTGCTCAGATACAACACTGCATAACAGTGAAGTGCTTTTGTTTTCTGTTGTTTCCTTATGTGCTGTCTAGACTTTTCATTGCTTTATTGCTATTAATCATATATATATATATGTCCAGGATATAACTCCTTTCACTGTAAAATATGAAATAATAGCACAAATATATTTATTATTGGTCCAGTTTTACAGATCTGGCATTCTAGGCCCAAAGGGAAAATTACCTTGGACTCCATCTGTTTCTGTTCTTTTTGAACTAAGTAGGCAAAATGAATCTGAGCTCTGCAAAAGTAAAAATGCTTGGGGACAAATCTCTACCTTTTACTTGCAAAGGGAAATTATCAGGTGGAATTTAAAAGGGTATAACTAATAAGCTCAATTTCATGAACACAGAAGTTTTAGGAGAGATACTGTGGTGTTACTAGTCAAAGGGGTGTGGTTTTTGAGAAAGCGTCTGTGTATTTCCAGGCTTTCAGGCCAAATACTACTGTTAATATAAAAAAGTGACTATTTGAACAAAGGAAAAAATACATGCTGTAAAAAAATATGCTTGAGTATCTACTATGAAGAGCTAGATAGCATTACTTCTGCCCAATAACTTAGCTGTTCAGCGCTCTGGGTTTGTTGGCTGAGTAAGCAATGGATTGTGAGTGGCAGACATGGCTCCTCTCTAGGACTTCACATTTCAATTTCCCTGATAAGTGCAAAAAAATTACCAGAAGCCTGAAGAATCTGTTGTCTTTCTGGCTTTCCTTTACTGTAGCAGTTCCTGTTAATATTTACATCACTTAAAGTGATGGCAACTGAAATGATTCCAAAGCAGAGCACTGACTTCAAAGCCAGAAAGACACTTAGTAAATTATCTTGCTGTCGAAAGATAAATCTAAAACTCAGTTGTGTAGAATAATACTGAATGAGGACTGAATACCTAGAACCCCAATGGGTCTTTAGTGCAAGAGTATGCAATGTCATGTCCCTTGTTTAGGCGAAAGATCAGTCTCTAATACATCCACACAAGACACAAAATGAGCTGAAAAGCAGTGTAACCAGCCAGTAGGAAATGGTGAGGACAGAGATTTGTCTGCCTCTCTCCAGGATTTAGACATCTTATACAATGCTTTCTGGAGGTGCCTTCCTTTAACTGGGATTTTCAGTACTAAGCCTACTATTTTCTTTAAAGAGTGAGCATGTACCTGTTGAGGTATGTCAAGAAGAGAAGGCAGGCTGGCAGGGTTCTCTCCACCTTCTCTCTTCTTTTTCCCTTTAATAAGTTTTAATATCGTGTTACGTGAAACATAAAAAAATCCTGAATGATCCTGTGAAATACCTAGTTTATAAATGACGTTAACAGAAGTCTCATTTCTCTTAAGGGAGGGTGTTGGTTTGTTTGTTTAAGTCAATTATTGTATCAGCTGATCAACATTTAAATAGCTTTGAAAACTTTGGTTGAAAGACACCTCATATACATCATTTTCAATAGCATATTTGTAACTCGGGCTTGTCCAGTTCAGTGCAGAGGGGTAATAAATAACCTGAGTTTGTATAAGCAGCAGATCCAGCAGACACATCAATGAAACCCATTTTGAAATATATTCAGGGCTACAGCAAAAAAACCCCAACAGTTTTGCTGGCAGAAAAGAGAAAAAAGAAAAAATTTCTGAGGAAACTGGTATTTTTATAAAAGCAAGGAATAAGAGGTAGAGAAAAGGGGTTGCCCAAGAAAATCAGTATGGAGAAGCTGCTTGTCTACAGTGTTATATTCAGTTACCCTGATGTAAATCTAAGATTATCATATTGAATTAGTGTTTTAAAGGAGAAACTAATCTGGAAAGAAAGCACCCAAGAAGGAATTCCTACAAAGCATTTTTCTGTGAATGTGCTTTATCTATATAATAGGAAATGATGCAATCAGAATAAGAACACAGAAAATGTAAAACTAGGTAAGACAAAAAAGAAGCTAAGCAATCATACTAAAAAGGACTGCATGTTTGAAACTGCTTGACATAATACTGTGCTGTATCCCTGCACCTCTAATTAGTTGGGGTGACACGGTGGCCTCAGCGAAGTGGTGGTGAGGAATGGGAGGAACAAAGTTTCATGTTTGTTTCTATGTAACCAGACGGAATTACACATTAATTTCCAATCAATTCTTATGATAATACAAGATTGTTCAAGGCATTGCTGCTTCTAGTATTTTGCCCATTGCAATAGACAGGCCTGCTGTCATATTGTGAGGCATTTGCAATGCTTACAATAGCTTCTTTCCCTCCATTTTCAGCAAAAATGTAATTACATTCCCATAGACCAAACTGAATAATTTATGAACACAATTGTTGTTTATACCCTCAGATACTTATAGATAATTGACGTTACATTCTGTGACATTACAGTTTTTCTTACTTATCCACATATTCATTTTACTTACCTAGCAGAGAAACA
This sequence comes from Cariama cristata, assembly GCF_000690535.1. NCBI lineage: Eukaryota > Metazoa > Chordata > Aves > Cariamiformes > Cariamidae > Cariama > Cariama cristata. The sequence continues at coordinate 54,662 of NW_009630886.1, read as the reverse complement.
GAATCACTTACGCAGCAGTTCTCTAGGTTTTGATTTGGAAACCTTTCAACCCACTGAAATACTGTAATTAATTGTTTAATATACTAAATTTTTTCATGTTAAATTTCATTCAGTTCTTGCTCACATTCGTGTTATGTACATTTCTTTTCAGAGCTGGAGTTGCAGGAAGTGTTGATTTGGTGTTGCCTGTACATTCAAGTAACTTTATTTGACCAGAAGACGACGTAACGAAATTTACAGTCATCTCTGGAGTGCTGAATTCTCTTGAAATTAAGCCTAAATATTTGATTTTTTTTTTCTAGTTTAAATATTTATTTCATGATGGGAATGCATACAGTGACTGACAATTAAAAAGATTACCCTATTCTTTTTTCTTTAAGGTATCACTATTACCAACTGATACTATTTTTCGCCAAGCACTTATTACCTCTTCCCATTTCCATGACTTTTCAGAAATTGTGAATTTTACAGTGAGATCACCATCTTACTGCCTTAATGCATTAGAATACATAGCTGGGATAGCTAGTTTGTATAGATTCTTAAAGTATTATCTACTATTCTCCAATGATACTTTTCAAATATTAAAAGTATATTTAAAAAGACTAAATTATTTTATACTCCTCAAGTTTTTAGTGTTACTTCACCACAGCCAGACACACTCTGAAACATGGAACAAGAGAACAAACAAAACATGCATTAAGAAATCTGTTCTGTAGAGTTTATTATATTTATCCCAGTCTGAATGCTTTTTCCCACCATATTTCATGTTATGTTGAGGGCACATCTGCTTTCAGAGTCTGTAGCCAGTAGTACAGTTGTCACCATAATATGCAGCAGCAAGAGAAAATGAGAAATCATTAAGTTAGTCTAAAAAAACAGTTGCAAAAAAGTCATTGAATGCTAAAAAAAAAAAAAAGTAGGTAACGTATACGTTTTAAAAATCATTTTAAATCTGACAAAAAGGCAATCAAGTCTGGTAGGATGTTGATACAGTTCAATTCCACTGAGAATCCGAGTTGTTATAATCTGTGCATGTTGAAGCTTGTGAACGGCAGACCACTGTATCAAAGAGGCCTACAAACAGGGTATTACAATAATCCAGACTTGATGTTATAAAAAACATGAATCAAGAGCTCGGCACCCTGTGGAGACAGTAAGCTTTAATCTTTACCCACTACTAAATTCCTGAGATGGTATTAGGTGCTTATGACTCTCAAAGGCTTATCATGTGTACTGAGCTGAAAACAGTAACTTTTCTGTTGACATTATTTAAACCATGTAAGATTCTACTTACTCTACTTCAATTAAATGATCTTTAAAGCTCTTTTTTTAATATCGATTAGGATTTCTCAGTCTGTCATTCATAACTGACTCATATTTCCAGTACCAAGATCAATGAAATTACTTTTTTCTTTACCTTTACAGCAATAAGATATTTTTAAATAGAATTGACGATAGTGCTCCAAGAATGATTTTGTCAAAACAGTGTAAAAGGCCTTTAAAGGAATACTAATGCTTCTTGTTGTATTAAGATTATAGCAGAAGAAAAGGTCTCAACATTTTTTCAACTCCTTCCATGATGCCGCCTCAAGATCACGCACTCAGAGTGGTAAGTAGAACTTAACATAGCTAGGTCAATAAGTAAGGAGGAAGTAGCTACAGACCTTAAAAGTATCTGTATTATTCCCTGAAATTGTATCATCTGGTGCTGTGGAAATCTTAAATGGCATGATTTTTCATGTTGGATTACCAATATTGTTCAACAGAAAGAAGAAATAAATATATACTAGAACGTTTTCTATTCTCTTAGACACGCTGTATTTATAAGAGAGATGCACAGATTTGTATTGCCTACTTCCAGACATAAAAATTGAAGATTCCCCGAGATGGAGCTGAAACTTAATTCCTATTTTATTTAAGGGAGAATTTAACACAAAATATAGCAGAGACAATATAGAAGAAAAACTGAAAAAAATAAGTTAATAAAGGACAGAGGAAAATGATCACAGACACAGATTAAAATGAAAAAGGATTGGAAGTAACAAGGAAAAGCTAACAAAAATTCTGATGTTCCTAACATTTGTGCAAGAACAGCATTGACACGTTCTGGCCTAGAATTAAGGACTTCTCCATCTTTCTGAATATTGATAGTGTAGATTTAGCATGAAAATAAATTTCCCGTGATAAACAATTGGCTTATAAGAGTGACAGAAAAGTGAACATACATTACTTTTATGCAGTCTTATTATGTAAACACTTTTCAAGTTGGAAAAGAGTGGGAGGTTTTGATTGGTTGGTTGGTTTTATTAATCTTAGGAGCAGGAGGTCATTTTCACAAAATTTCAGGATATTTTTTCAGTTTCAGTTTTGTTTTAAATACTAAAATAAACTAGAAGGTCTCCACATTGTTTATTTTGCAATTATTTTGAAAATGGAGTGCTTTGATCAGCAAGTCAAGTTGTAATTTTCTCACTGAAATAATATTATACTGTCTTTCGAAAATACTGAAAACTCTATCATCAACTCTAAAGTTAACTGTGAGGAATACACTTACTAACCTTTTGCTATGCACCCCAAACCCTATATGCTATATAACTTTGGACACTTATTTTAGACGCTGACCAGACAATGATATGATACAAGGCAATCAGATCACTCAGAAGTTGAGCTGAATGATATTTTTCTTTTACAGTATTTGTTCTTCAAAAATGCTCTTTCAGAATAACTGAAATGAGAACACAATGCTGAAACAGTATTTTGAAATACTGAGAAATGTTTCAACAGTTGAAATAAAAGCCAAAGAAATGAAGGACTGCATTCACAAAATTGCCATAGAATGAAAATGGTAATTTATCCTCATTTCCCTTAATATCTCATAGGTTAGGGTATTCTCCTATGAAATGTGTTTCAGATCTCTTTTCAGCAGCTTTTACCCATTGTATTCCACCTACTAGGCAAATGTCCTAGGCTCCAGATTGTAGGGTTTTTTTATTTTTGTATCCGATACAATTATTATTTAAGTAGTTCATATAAAGTTCCATATATCAGTGCATATGTGAATGATTTGGTCTAGTGTAAAGCGCTATGGTGGGTCATCTCACACAGAGGAAGGATATGAATCTAAGTGTTTTCTATTTTTAAAGTTTGCATTAAAAAGAGGGAGAGAAAACAAAGGTCCTTATTTCTCTTCCTTCTAGAAGCTTCATTTTTGAGGTTTTTTTTTCTTATTTTTCTGTGCTGCTTCATTTTTAACATGCTTGAAGATTAAATATGCCATTTCAGGACATGTGAAATTAGACCCACAAATATTCATGGTAGCCTTAATTAACAAATTGCATAAGCTACTGGTAGAAGGAAGGACTTTCAGTACTCTCAGTAGCTATTTTGGCATTTCACAATGACCTGAAACCCAAGGTAACTGCTTCTTAAAGCACATAAAGATGTCACCACATGTAAAAGTGCGATGAGCAAATGAACACCGAAAATGTTCCCTTATCATGTAGAGGGAAATATCAGCTAAATTTTTCCTTTACATGATGAAGGAAGGTGCAGGTTCCAGTCAGCAGTGGCTAAGGAAGATGTTACTGTCCTTTATTCAGTCCATATTTCAGTTCAAAATTCAGCTTGTTTAAGTTCTGGAAGCGAAAAGAAACCTCCATGCAGTTGCAGCTGTTACTTTGTTCAAGGGGAAAATAAATTCAGCTAAACTAAAACAAATTACTAGTGTTGGCAACAATGGCAAACACTGTTTTGTGACTTCTCCAACTCCAGGGGTGTGGAAACAGTTTCCTGACACTGGTCCCTGTTTACCAGGCTGCAAATTTTATTCTATGCAGTGTCTGAAACAGTAATAAAAAAACCCAGCCCAAACCAAAACCAACAGAAACCACAACTTTGAAAATATCTTGTACTTTGTTTTTCTGCTTAACATAGCATTATGCATAAAAGATTTGTTTCATAACAATAGTGGAAATAACAATGGAAAGCAAACAGACTACATCTTTCAAGAGTACTTTTGTGCACAAGTAGAGGTCATAGTGGCTTATGGTATTCGTCATTAAGCCAAGTACAAACTGCAAGAACATCCTTCTTAGATTTAAAAAGATCATAGAATCATAGACTGGTTTGGGTTGGAAGGGACCCTAAAGATCACCTGGTTCCAAACACCTGCCGCGGGCAGGGACACCTTCCACCAGACCAGGTTGCTCAAAGCCCCATCCCCCCTGGCCTTGAACACTTCCAGGGATGGGGCATCCACAGCTTCTCTGGGCAACCTGTGCCAGTGCCTCACCACCCTTACGGTGAAGAATTGCTTTCTAATATCTCATCTAAATCTTCCCTCTTCCAGTTTAAAGCCATTACCACTTGTCCTGTCACTCCATGCCCTTGTCAAAAGCTCCTTCCCAGCTTTCTTGCAGGCCCCTTTAAGTACTGAAAGGCTGCTCTAAGGTCTCCCCACAGCCTGCTCTTCTCCAGGATGAACAACCCCGACTCTCTCAGCCTGTCTTCACAGGAGAGGTGCTCCAGCCCTCGGATCATCTTTGTGGCCTCCTCTGGACTCACTCCAACAGGTCCATGTCCTCCTTGTGCTGAGGACCCCAGAGCTGAAGGCAGTACTGCAGGGGGGTCTCACCAGAGCGGAGCAGAGGGGCAGAATCCCCTTCCTCGACCTGCTGGTCACCCTGCTTGGGATGCAGCCCAGGGCACGGTTGGCTTTCTGGGCTGCCAGCACACGTGGCCGGGTCATGTTGAGCTTCTCGTCAACCAGCACTCCCAAGTCCTTCTCCTCAGGGCTGCTCACAATCCATTCTCCAGCCAGCCTGTATTTGTGCTTGGGATTGCCCCCACTCAGGTGCACACATCTGTTTTCTAAGCCCTGATATTTGCAGGCATAAGGAACTGCTTACAAAAAACTGACATTCTCATAATATCCAGGAAGAAAGCACCATGATATATATAAAAAATCAAAAAATCTGACAAATTTTGACCAGGCTTATTATATTTCTCTGCTAATTTTCAGAGAGTTTATTTAAATTAAATCAATTTTTACTGTACTTATCTCTTAAAAGCAGAGTCTATAGGAATCCCTAGTTAAAATATTAGTAAGTGATAATGTTTTTCATCCCTTATTTTCAGTATCGCTGTACATAACAGGAGCCCAGAGTAGCAGGATAATCAGCAAGCATCTTTCTGTTGACAGTACTGGAACGATGCTGGGCTCTGTGAGTGGTGATACAGTCTCCCAGTTCTGGTGCTCGGTGATAATGCGCGTCTTTCATTCACTCCAGTAAAAGCTGTGGGACTAGAAGACTGCGTCTTGCTTTGAAAACATCTGCATGCACTTCCCATGTTATGCACTAGCAGAATTCATTTTCAACTAAGTACACAGCTCTGCTGAAATAAATATCATGTTCCCATGGTTTAACTGTCTTGTAGGAATTAGGCTGTGCAAAGATGGTTTCTTAGTTTGTAGCAGAGACAAAGGGTGTTATTATCCTTTGTCAGTGATGTGAGTTACAGTCTGTGGTGAAAAAACAGAATCAGTAATATCTGTTTACTGCAAGAAACTATTAGATTAATGCTGTAACAACTTCTATTTCTTTTCCTTTGTTTCAAATGTAAGCTGAAAAAGAAAGCATAAAAGCCCCTTGAATGTTAAATGCTGGATGTTTAAAACGACTGCCGCTACACTGAAGCAATCAATTACATCTATTGCCACCACTCCCAAATTCTCTTTGGGCAGGGGCCGCCCTGGTGCCTTCCCTCCAGAGTGCGTGGGACCTCTGAAACCCACACCCAGGCTTTCGCACTCTCTGCTGCAGACTGGATGCTGGGGGCATTAGAAACCCTAGAGTATACATAGACATATTAGGGGAGCTGGTGCCTCGGGACCCACTGGAAGGTCTGCTGAATGCTAAGCACATCTGAGGAAATATATGCAAATTTTGCTTTTTGGGAGAGGAGGAATTTAGGTTCATTTCTTCCCCTTGACTCAAATTTTGGAAGAGAAATTAATTTCTGATGGAGAGCAATTTCCACATCCTCTTTATCATGAACATCCTTTTTTTGTGTGTGTGTCCAGAGTACAGCCAAACAATAGATTGAATATTCAGCAATTATGTACTTTTATTTTTTGTCATTTTCCCATTGGGAGCACTGAGGTCAGAATTCAAACAGTATATATTTAAATACTGTTCAACCCTTTGAGATCTACTGTTGCAGTAATACTTGAGTTGCACAGATTTAATTATTCTCCTGGAGAATTTGTCTTTAAATACTGCCGTGCCCTCCAAAAAAAATGCTAAATACATACATATTTATTCCGTGTGGTTACTGCCTTTGCTGCATATCTGTCAAATAAATAAACACATAAACAATTCACACCATTAAGAAGGGCTATCCTTAAATATGGAAAATGATAGATTGTTATTTCCAACCAGGTTATTATTGTGCATTTATGCTTAACTGCCCTCTGTTATAGGTTTCATTACGCTGCCTGTTAGAAATGACAGCCTGACAGCTCTGTTGTTTCTCTGGGTCAGTTTTATCTCACTTATTGAATACTCAAACCTCATTAACTTGCTGCCAGGCCTCCAGAACTGCATGGATTGCTGTCTGCAAATATAAGCATTTAGTAACAAGTAGTTTTGCATTAATTTTATTGTTCTGATGAGTTTTGGGGGGGGGGGGGTGGGAAGCGGTTGGACATGGGAAAAAGAGGCTGTTAGTCTGGGTACTTCAGTGCATAATTAATATATGTGTAATATTTGTGAGTGATTTTTCACATATAATGCAGATTTTTGTTCTGCTAAAGGAACTGAATACATTTTAAAATCACCTCCAAAATTTTGACTTGCATCTAGTCTACTCCACTTTTGTTGATTTTTTTTTTTTTTTTAAACTTTAGGGCAGCTGGATTATTAGAGCACTAATCAACTCTTCTTTTACTAAACTCTACCTCACATATCTATCAGTAAAAATGAACTCACCTGGCAACAAGTGTTCTGCAGTGGAGTACACCTTGTTCCCAAGTGCATCATGTGGCCAAATCAGTCTGTGTTTATGCTCAAGAGGATCCTGATTACTATTCTATACTGTTTTGCAATTGCTCCTAAAAGTCAACTCAGAGTTAAGTTTTCATATAGGAATCAAAAAACTCTAGCCAAAAAGGAGCTTGCTTATTATAACAAGGTAATTTCAGGTAAAGAAGAGATAGGTATGTACACAAAGGCTACTAGCAGTTCATGGGAGGTTCAATATATATTTCTGGGGTTTTTTACAACTAGAAATGCTACTGATGGTGCTATTTAAACTCTGAGACTTCATATTTCCTTCTGCTGCTTAAATATTTATAATGGGGACATACTCTGGTGTGATCTGTTACTTAAATGACAGCTCAGTGATCTATATGCAAAAGATTGATCTTTGTGCTTCTTTTGTCCTCTTGCTAATTCTACGAAGGCTGACCTAGCGCTTCATTTCAGACCTTAAGGCTATTTTAAGTTTCACTGTTCGCTGTGACTGAAAATGCATCCACGGCTGGCAAAGGAGGAATCCGGCTGTGCCTTGTTTTCCTCGCTACGTCAACAGAAGGAAGAAGTGAAAAATCTCTAGTAAAAGCTCTAAGGTGAGGCTTCCCAGGTGATTTAGCAGACCTTTGGTCCAGACTGTCCAGATCACACAGCACAAAATAATCATGTGGGATGACTCCTTCCCTTTCTCCACGTATGTATTCATCCCTCTAGCTGTTTGTTGTACAGGATATAAAGTAGCAAACCTTGCAGACATCTTGCTGTTGAATATTATATGTGATTAAAGTGATTTCAAAACAAAGTAAGTTTCAGTTTTGGGGACTGAGTATAGGCAAAGTATTTGTTAATTTACAGTTGTCAGTTTGAAAATAGTCTAAATTGATGATGTGCAAAATTACTAGGTGTTTTTTCCATTAGCATCATATTTGACGGTGAAAGCAGAACCATATATGACATTATGGTATGCTAACATTAGATTTATTTTGTTATATATTAAATGAGCCAAATAAAAAAGAGAGTCTTTGTACTGGAACTCTTAAACTTGCATTTCAACCACTTACTTTAATAAGCATGAACTAGGGGTCTTACCCCTGTGTCTCAAAAACTACAAGAAAGTCACAGATAGTACTACTCACTACTCTACTTAGGAAGAAATGGTGGGGATGGGGAGGGGAGCAGGAGGGAAGTCTGTGCCCTCATCTGCAGTTTCTTTCCAGATCAGGACTGAAGCACCTTGGCAGGACAGTAGAAGAAAGCTCAAACATTTTACTGCTGAACTGTACATGTCAACGACTATGAACGGTGTGTCAGCTGTCAAGGTTAGAAATCCAGAATGTCTCATGTTTTAAAGGGAACAGCCACCTATTCACATTTTGTTTCCAAGGTGATAGATATAAAAAGTATCAGAGCTTTCAACTAAACAAATCAAGGTATCATTGTGCAATGCTATGTAAGTGGTTCAGGTAAGTAGCGCTAAATCTTTTAGTGACATTCAAAACATTTCTATCAGAAGCAAGCCTGTAGTCTCAAGAGTTCAGGTTTCTGCTTTGCTTGAGCTCTACAGGTTAAAATGTTTCAATGCATTGCTGAAGGTGGGCTAGATGCTGCACCGGCGCAGAAGTTACAATGCTTGACAATGCTGGCTGCCCCAGGTGCTTGCTGCATGTACGGCAGCACGAACTTGGTTTCTGTTTTCCATTATCTTTTGACCTTCTGAATGAAATGAAATTTTTATAGTGAAAAATCTTTATCTTGGACTTAATCTTGCTTCATGACATTAGGGTAGAATTAGCACCAAATGGTATAAACACACAGAAGGGTCAGATCTTTCCAGCTTATTCTGTGTCTGATTCTAGTTTAATCGTTCTCAGTTGCAATACCTACTTCTTTATTTGCATTAGTCATTGGCTCAATAAATGCTATCATATAGAAAATATCTTTAATGTTCTATAACAATTATAAACTTTACAAGTGATGTAAAAGCATTCTGAATCTCATGATGAACACAAAGAAACTGTAGCACAATCTTGTTGAAATGATGATTTTCAGATATAACTGTCTAATATTATGCAATTTAGGGTCAAATTTTTCAGCTAAGGTGAGTATCTACAGATTTTACTGAATAAATAAAATGACTCCATTTGACTGAAAATATCCAGTGAAACCACACTTACTGAAATATCTAATTTCTTCAGGAATAAGTCTATTTTCAGAGTACTTTTAATGGCATGTAGGCAGAGCTGCCAACTTTCTTATAAAAGCAGATCTCTATAAGTAGGACATGAATTAGGTACACAAATACGTCTTGTTCCTCATGTCCATTTTGTAAATATGTCCCAAGAAACAAAATAAAGGTTGAAGCATCCTGATAAATATATACGGTAAAAGGCATAGACACAGCAGGACAGAAAGACATATGGCAATCTGTATGAAGAACCTTACTTGACAAAAGAAATAAATGGCATATGTAGTTTAGACACCTGAGCAGGGACAGTTTAGATGAAGATGAAAGATAGGCAAATTAAAACCTAAAAATCACTGAAAATTGGTATAGACCTCCTAGGGAAGATTTAGAAAGAAAAGGAAGATAAGGAAAGCCTATAAAAAGGATAGATCATTAATCATTGGAAATTCAATTAGTTAATATTGACTGGGCTGGCAATTATGGAATTGATAAGAAAGGGTACCTCTTCCTGGAGGTAATACAGGACTCTTTTCTGATACGTTTTGCAGACTATCCAGTAAAAGTGCAGGCTATTTTGTACTTACTCCTAATATTGCTGGGAAATAAGACAAGGATGATAAATAAGATAAAGTTGAGAGTCATCTAAAGTCTAGTGATCACAATGTCATCAGAACTTCAAATGCCCTTGAGGTTATAAATATGAAAGGCAATATCTCAAAATCATTGGACTTTAAAATATAAATAAATAAAAATAGAGAGTGAGTGAATGTGGAATGAGTTGGGGAAAAAAGTTGATTAAAATCAATTTCAGTTTCTGGAATTTAGTATGAAAAACTAGCTAGATAGTACAGAAGCAGCCCTGAGAACTGGCCCTCAAGAGACCTTGTTTCATGAGAAACTACTGGATTTTTATTCTCCTGGATGGTGGATACTGGGTGCATTTTAGATATAATTTGTGTGGTCTCTTGGGAAATATACCAGCCATACAATTCTTTGTCATGAAAACCTTGTCTATTGCTTCAGAAGACCCTGTTTATTTACAGTGATGCTTGAAAATGAGATGTTTCAGTTTGGAAGGGACAGATTACAATAAAGAATTATACTTCTAGAAAAACAGGAGCAAAAATATGTATTCACTGAAAACACTAATGACTTTGCAGACATTCCTAGTAGGACAAGATTAATTTTATGGTCACAGAAACAACACTGCAATCATCTTGAGTTACATCAAATGAACAGGTTGAGAAGAGTAAAGTAGTAAACTACGCTTATCACTGAAGGCAAGAGGGGAGTTCTCTTAAAAAAAAAGTATCATCTCATAATTTCATAGGACATGAAAGGCTGATGTTTGTCAGGGCTTCGCTAGATTAAAAACAGTGTTTGCTGCAATTTTTTTCTTTGGCTTAGTGGCTTGGGTCTTCACTGGTCTTAGTAATAGCTGCTGCTCAGGATGTGCAATCTGCTAGACCGCAGGTAGTAGAGTCAAAATTTTCTTTTAGTAGTACAAAACAACTGTAATATGCAAAGACATTCTATCTGCCCACCTTTTAAGACAGTACTTCTCAGTGTTATGATTTGCATATAACCAATAGCTCAGTGGTTAAAGTACTTTCATGAACCACTGCAAAATTGGGCTCTACTTGACTAATGTGGATGAAAGAATTGAGGTCTCGTGTTCTGAGTAGATGAATACTTGGATCACTGGGCTATTGAATAGAATACCAAGGATTCCTTTTCAGAGATTCAAGAAATTCTATGAAAGCAGCTTTATTCTTCTTACAAAATGCTTGAAAAGACAATTAACTTTAAAGCAATAGGAATATTTTATATAGCATATGTTTCTCCTGTTTATGGCTTATGTTTAGGAAACAATAAATGTGCAGCATTTTACTGAAATCAGTTGTCTAGTTTTCCCTGCCCCCTCCCGCCCCTTTTTTTGGGGGAGGGCAGGTGTTATAGTTTGGTTTGGGTTTTTAGCTCAACTGTTGAAGGGAAGAATCAATTAATCCTCTAAATTTAATGATGAAACATGGGATGCCAAACCACTGCTCTGGCAAACATGGAACAGAGTGAGAGTATGCTACTGTTTTTAGCTGTGGCATTATATTCCAAATATGTAAAGCATGTTCTTTACATTGAAGACTGCTAGTTAGCTAGATGGTTTCCCAGGCTCAAGATGGTAACAGCAGACTGTGACTGTTTCTTTTATAGACCAAAATCTTCCTGCTGTGAGCCCTTTCTTATGGTTGAACCTGGCATTTTGGTCTCTTAACCTGTGGTGACAGCTGAGGTGTTTCTTTGCAAATTACATCAACTTCAGAGCCTATGTTTGACAGGGCACTAATGTATACATTTTTCAAGAAGTTTGGTTTTGCAACATACTTTACAGAAGTTTGACAAGGCGATTCTGAATAAGAAGTAATTGAGGAGGAGTAGTTGAGGTACAGGGCAGAGGGAGCAAACAGCTAATCGTATTTCTTTAAGTTTAAAGAGATATCAATTACAATTAGACTCTGTCAAAACAGCTGACATATTCTTAATAGCATTTGGAACTTTTTAGGTTTCATGTCTAGTGAACAATACCCTTAAAATCTTTGTCTGGATCTTGTAACATAAAATCTGAAAAGCATCTTGCATTTCTTGAGTGGTTTGGGTAATGAATCACCCAGGATTATTTATTATAATCTCAGTGGTTTTTTTTTTCCTCCAGAAAGATTACTTCCTTTTTTCTTAAAATGTAATTCTACAGTTTCAGTTAAATTGCAAAATACTGCATGATCTATGAAGTAGGTAGGCAGTACCACCCAGCAAACAGTGACTTTTATCACCTATTATAACAGTAGCGTATATAATACCTGAATGGTGTCATATGCAAATACTGTATATGAAATACTGCATAATAACAAAAAGATAAGTAAAGGAGTGAGTGGAATTATTACAGCAAGAAAGGACAAGCATCTAGAACATATTCAAGTATAAGCAGTTCCACAGACCAAAGCCTTGAAGAGACTGCTGTAAGCAAAGTAAGGAAAGGATTCCTGTAAGAATATGAACAAGAGCATGAGGGGAGTTCCTCCTAGAAAAGTCACTGCTTTAAAACCATTTGCCATGTTGTTGCATTGACACTTGAGGGGCTTTCCATAAGAAAGAATTTGCAGTCAGTCGAGCTGACATTGTTCCTATAGGTTGAAGGAGCTAAGCTTGCTCTGTACAAATTAATTTATGAAAATAAGATAAATACATTGGGCCTGGCTTTTGGGGGGGGTGGTAACAGCTAGAGGTATACTCAGTTAGTGATGTCTTGGCTAGAGACATACATTTCCAGCCTTTTTCTTCATTGATCTGCGGTAAGACTGCAGATATGGGAGGAGTAGCCATGGCACTAGGTTAGTGAATCTATTGCTCAGAGTTAGAGGTATAGTTTTGAGTCAGATTAAACTGTCTCCAAAACAGAGAGAGTTGAGTAAAACTCCTGTGTATGTGCTTTGATGTGTCACTATGATATTCATGTTTTACTGTTTTACTAAATTAAGTTCAAAAATAGATGTGAGCATATGTTTATATAATACTGTTAGGGAACTGTGATACTGTTTGCAGGTTTTGCTGAATGCTGCAAATTTGTGGTGCGTTTCACTACTGCTCTTTGGGTTTGGCTGGATTCTGAGACTCTCTTTTTCTAATGATGGTATAGAGGTAACTATCTGTTTTGGTGAGGAATATGGTCATTTGCAGGCTTGCATTTCTTGCCAGGACAAGCAGAAGTACAGGGAAAAACGACTGGAAGATGGAAGAACTAAACTCTTAGATTTGGCATAAGACTTTCACAGGCAATACAATCAGTGCTTAGGTTATTGAACCTTGAACTGATTCTGGAGTCAGAGTTCATGAGCCAAGGTTCTCGTGAAATATGGTGCGCCCAACACAATGCAAGTGGCTGTGCTGGAAGTAGCATATCCACATCAGTTCTGTAGCCAGGATAATGATATCCTTTTTTCCATTCTTACCGCTGAAGAATTTGGTAGAAGAATTTATATAATTTTCAGACTCCAAGACTGCAAAAAAGGATGGACAGAAAGAAGGAAGAAAAATAATAAATTGAATGGTTATACCAGACAAACTTTTCAGTGATTTTGGCTTTGGTTAGTCGCGTGACAACTTTATAACCATTTATCACATCAAATTAATTTTGCAAATTAACCTGTGGTACTACAGAATATGGATTATCTCAATTATGGAAATGTGGTTTCCATTACCATTCCATTATTATATCATCCCACTTACGACTTTATGGTAATAAGTGCAGGGCATAGCTTTCACTGATATTATCGCACCCAAAATTGCTCATTCTGCTGCACATTATTTTATAGAAGCTGTTAGGTGCACCTGCATAGAACTTACCCTGCGAAGTTAAATAATATTTCAGAGAGAGAGATACTTAATGTCTGGAAAAATTATGAATGTCTAGAAATGATTAATTGATAGTGTCTAGATGCTATGGTGATAGGCCTCTCAGAAAGGCTTATATAATTATAATGGTGAACTTTCGTGTAAGATATGATAGTGCTATTATTTCCCACTGTATGTCATAGAAAATTAACTATTTATCTTGGATAAACTGACTGTTCATTTTCAAGTAATAACTCCTCAGTAGGACCTTCCTCAATGACTTCAGTTTTCTCTTTCATAGCTTAATCATAAGTCTATGCGATTTTCTCCGGCCAGGGCACGCCCACGCAGGCGAATGCAATACTATGCAACTATACTGGAGAGTGATTATTGGAAACAGTAAAAAAATAACAAGGCATGTTAGCCTTGCTAAGCAAGATGGGATGAGATAACTATTGTGCTTCTAGCCCCCGAGCTAGCTGGCATTGTGCCAGTACAGCATTGTGCTTTGTACACAAATTATGGTTTCTGGGAGGGTAAGAAAGAGTTGGAGTTAATATCTTCTGTTTTAGACCAAGTTGACTGATCATGAAATAAAGAGTCATAGAACTTTAGCTGCTGCAGTATCAGCCAGTGCTGTGCAGATTTATTAAGGGTCTGAGTTTTCTAGCAGCTGATTCTAGCTGATTCCATGTTTTACCCAGTTCTCCTCATTACTGCTCATTCTTTCACACTCTTTAGTAGTCACTGAGGCTTCCTCACCCTGACTTTTTTTGCTGTAGAATTATATGTCCCAGGTTTACAAACCTGTTCACTCTAATAACTTAAAAAAACCAAAATTACAACCACATAAGTACCCGTTATGAGTGCTTATTGTAAAAAGTTCCTATGGCTTCTCAAAAAATGTGCATAGAGTCAGCGAGAACTGCATTTTTCACGGTGGACAAGGCATGATAGTCATTTTGAGAACATAAATTTGAGAAAGTAGTCCCTGGCACCAGAGGAATGCCAGTCATCTTTACAGCAGGCAATTAACATGCGTGACTCTGGAATCCTCTTTGGGTTTATGTGATAAAACACCATGAGGTTGATTGGACTGCTTTTCCCCTGCAAAATGTAGCTTCCCTTTGATTCTGAGGAAAGTCCTGACTCTGATTAATAAGGTCCTGCACAAATCCTCAAGAGAGGTAAGCAGAGGTCCCTGTATGTTGGGTCTGTCATAATTTTCTTATAACAGCTCTATTATGGATAATTCCCTGGAAGTCAACTGTAAAGCTCAGCAGGTCCCCTCCTGATATCCTTCACATTTGGATAATTAACTGAGCTGTTTGAACAACAGAAACTTTATAATGTTCAGCAGTGGGAGTCTTGCAGCTGATCAGCTTTACCTTCATCAGCACTTGTCATTTTAACACTTGAAGGGTAATGTTTCAGGATGAATATAATC
>NW_009630886.1:2809-39582 GCF_000690535.1 Cariama cristata | reverse complement strand
AGGAAAAGAAAAGATTTTAAATGTACAGGAAAATAAAGGCTTCAATAAATTTATTATGCAGACTGTAATACTCCTTGTGCTGCGTTGCTCATGTACTCTGTGCTGCTGTCTAAGAAGGATTTAGTCAACCTTATATCTGTACAAAATAGGCTTTGCTTCATTGCAAGGGAAAAACAAGTAATGAATCCTCATGGAAACTCATCCTCGACATCCTGAGAAATAGCATGCATGAAACCTTCGTGCTGATCACAGCAGTCTTTTCCAGACAAAATTTTATTTGTTTAGAAGCAGTAAAATGAAATAGCTTCTTATTTTTTGTTCAGTTCATCTGATAGTTAAAAATGATTCAAGTACCAAGCCTTTCTGTGGGGCTTAAAGAAGCAAAGTTATCAGTTCCTACTGAAATTCAGGGCGATGGGACACTGAAATTTAAGACTATTCAACATTTGTTTATTACTCAGCTGCCACAAAGACTGTTTGTAATTGAGAGGTTTGTAAATCATGCTGCATTACTTAATGTCCTGAAAGATGGTTGCAGTAGATACTTATTAACTATAGTGAGATGTTATTGTTTTGATGGCTAAATGTAACTAGAATAAGAAATATGTTTTAAAATACAGCAAAAGCAACGTATGCATAGTGGTTAGAAATAACCACATTTCTTGAAGCAGTTTAACCTAATTTTAACGACCTACAGTGGAACTATAAAAAAAATCTTCAAAGGTTTATTCATTATTCTTAAGTTTCTGGATGCATGAAGGCATAAGGAACATAAATATAATCTGACACAATACTGAAAGTAAAAAAAAAAAAAAAATTCTCTATACCAAGATCTCTTGTTACATCCTGGTTATGCACGTTTCCATGGATGAATTTGAAAGAATAGGCATTAATTCCCATGAGATTCATACTGATGAGGTTAAGATGCACTATGTTTAGGTCAGGTTAATGTTTACTTTCTGAAAAGAATTGTTCAGCATTTGTTTCTTGTTTTTTTTTTTTTTTCTCCCCCTAGCTTGGATAAGAGCAAGCACAATAAATATTGTGTTATATGAGAATGACTGATAGCAGAGAGGCTGTTTGTTGTTATAAGCCATTCTTCTTAGCACAAAATAGACTGCTTTCTGTAAGATAAGTAGAATGCCTTTTCAGTTAAAGAGGTACCAGTTTCTCTAGGTCCTTACACTCCTCTGAGATGTGAACCTATTCTTTAACAATACAAGCAATGTCTAGGATTGTTAGCATAGCCTCCCATGATAATATTTCTTTATCTTAATAAAGTGAAAGAATGTGTAGTATAATAAGTCACTCTGCAACCAGGTTAACTTAAATATTTTATTAAGACAGGGGCCATTAAACTGTAGCTGCAGTTAGATAAAACAAAATTCAGTGTTAACCCTATCAGGATTTTCTGTGACACCTTTCTCGTATTGCTTTACATATTTTTTCGTAATACTTAAGAAATATTTTTCTCAAGCGCTACTGATCTCTTTCTTAGAAATGCCTTGTGCTGGAATTGTCCCTGCAATGTATGACTCTACAAACGAAAAATTAATATACTGAAAGGCTTTAATCACCTACTAGAGCTCAGATAAGCCAACATTAAAACACATTTATGCATGAACAACTAATAACTAATAATTGAAAGAAATTACATGCAACCCTAGAAACCATTTCTTAATTGTTACTCGTTAAAATAAATTATGGTACATTATCCCAATTACAATGCTGAAAATAGAATTTAGCAGCAGTTGTTCTCTCACTTTACCTTTCATTTTAGCTTTTTATGGCAGTTATGTTTTGAAAATAATTTCTCCTAATCGGATGGTGTTATATTTTACCAGCTAGTAGCTACACCTCCTTGCAAGCATATCCTTAGAGAGGGATTGGGTTAAACATTAGAACTCACGCTAATTAGAGCTAATTGAATGTTATTGGAGTGAACATGAAGAGTTGTTGCAGTGGTTCAGACAACATACAAATCTATGGATTCTTATAATTTCATGGCTATCTACTGCCTTATTTATTGTAGGCCATATGGTGTTATACTGGAGAGTCGATGTTGAAAAATTGATTGAACCTAGATGTATGCTGAAGAGCAAATATTTTGTTATTATTACAGTGCAGGTTCTGCTCATTCAGTGAACATGGCTTTTGCAAGAACGCCAAAAGCACTGAGTATAAAACTGCATGGAACTTTTGAAATGCTATGAAATCACGCATACGCTTTCTGTAAATGTACACTATAAGATCGGCTACTGGGAACCTCAGTACTGCTCCTGAGCATCATCAGCTGATTGCCTCACTTGGAATTAGGGACACCAAGCACTAAACTGCATAGGACCCAAGGGAGGAGAGCAAGCCAAATCAGGAGCAGTTGGAGCGTCTGGAGTTCCCAGAAGTTATGGGTCCTCAATGCTTTCAGGATTTGCTGTGTTTAATGTGAAGGATTAGTCATTTGCTTGAATTCACTAATCCACAATGACTCCAATATAAAACAAGTTCTGCGTCTCTTGCAATGCAGTCGGTTTACTACCTACCTTCTCTCTGCTGTTAAAACCAATGTCTTTAGTGCCAACACCATAACCACACAGGAAAAAAAATCCTATTTCATTTTAATCTGGAATGAAATTAATCCTTTTATGTTATCTATATTTGAAGAATATTATTCTAATATTATTTTCTCCTTCTCATGGTTTCATTCTTGCCTTATATTTACTAATTCTACTGTCTCAAGCTTGTTCCGTAAAGGATAAATATAGCTTAAGGTATGGAGACCTCTACAGTATGCAGTGGAATTAGTGAATTTTCTGAAGTGACATCAAACTGAGCTGGCAGAAAATGTGACTGAAAATCTTCCAAAGTTTATGGATAAGCTTCTCCTTTAATAAACTTATTTATGTTTATTAAGTAGCATGTGGCACCTACAGGAATGGCTACAAAATTGCTATAATGGGTTTCCAGAACAGCTGTTGGGTGGGTAGAGTTGAAGATGTTGGAAGATTGCAGTCCTCTGCTCTCTTTTGCCATGATCTCTGCTTACTATAGGCATGTTTGCATTACTAACTCTGGCCTGCAAAGCATTGACTTTTGGGGCTAATAACTTTTTCCTATTTTCACCCCAGCTTGAAATGCTTATCTTCCTTCATCTGTAAATGAATGTGTGTCCTTCAGGAATGTGTGGCATACAAATAATTAATGCTTGTCAAGGGAAGGAAAAGGGACTAATCCAGTACAAATTTAAAATGAAAATGGGAGTCAGAGACATTTGGATTAGGCCCAGGAAACATAAAAGTTACAAAATAATTTTTATTTTCAGTGACGTTGTAAACTAGGATCTGTCTCTTGTCTTGTTTCTGCTTTCTCTGGAGGACGCTGTACTACATAACTGAACAAGTATTTTTGTAAGTCAAACTTTAGAGACTCTATAGAACAGAATCTCTATCTTTTTGCTTCGCTTATTGTTTCTCTGAGGGGTTGCTACAAAAGGAAGAAAAAACCCTTTATACCAGGAACTCTCTGTCATTTAAGTTATCTCCTTCCATTCATAGTACTATTTTACAGACTGAAATAAAAAGTAGATAAAAAGAGCTGGTACCATTAGATGAACTCTCTCAATCTCTGCTTTACTTGTGTTTTCCTGGGGTGGAGGAGGGTGGAAAGGTCATTGTTGTTTATTTTAAAAGTTATTCAATGTTTGTTTTGCTTGTGTTCAATACAGATTACTGAGACTGAAAAGTTAGGAAGCCTGGGAAGAAAAGGAGGAGCCTGGAAAAATACAGGAAAGAAAAAGACAGAAGAAATGAGGGAAAAATGGAGAGGAATACATGAAGAAGCCGAGGTAAACGAAAGTGTCATGAATGCATCTACGTGGGTGTGAATTATTAAAACACTTCCCTGTCTTCTTAGAAATATTCCCAAACTTTCTGTTAAATGAACACATTCAACGACTGAAATTTAGGAATTACCATAATGAAGAGTTAAGGTTGATCTCCAGCTGCACCATCCCTGGTGTCTAAGCTGTATGGTATACTCTTTAATTACACTGTATCTTGGTAATTTTTTCTACAAGTTTGTTATGTTGTCTAATGCACTGAATGGGATAAAGATTGCAGGATGGTTGCTGTTCATCATCCGGACTGATGAAGATACTAAATTCTATTCAGCTGTGAGTTTTCATTACTTCCATTACTATACATAATCCATAACTATTCATTATTACATTGCTATTCTTATTCTTAAAGGAGAGTCTGAGGCTCAGAGTGATTGTGGTTTGAACTATGAGGTTTCTGCTAATTTTAAATATCTGACCTGAGACACACAGGATCTGAATTTTTAGGCATGCCAGGTCTTGCTAATGACCTTTCAACCACATCTGGTTTTCTGGATAGTTAGGTCTCTTGTCTTTTCTGTTGGAGAGACAGACAACAGTTGTTTGACTACAGAATGCAACATAAACAGCCAATATTTCCTTCTTCTACATCTGGTCATAGTTCAGCTGCTAAGCACATAAACCTTTCCCAGTTATAAATGTTGCCCTCCAGTTCACCCTGTGGTATATGCAAAAGGATGACTTTGGCTCCATATTGCCACAGTGGCTGGTTTTGTCACTTGTCCAGTCAGATACAAGTTACTATAAATAAGGCTTTTGCTGTGTGGGAGTCTTCTCTCTTCTTACTCTCTTTTGCTGAGAAGTTCCCTGCTTCTCCAAGAGGGGAAGTGGCTGATGTTAGGTCCTCAGATCTGAAATACCTGGCTACTAAGCTTAGGTCACACCATTTTAGCAAAGTTGTCTTTCATATATTCAGGATACAAATGTTTTTGACTTCTAGCTATTGGTCTTCAGACATTCAAAAAAACAGATCTCAAACCTCTGAAGTGGAGTACCATAAAAGGAGGAATATGAAGTAGCCACTAGAGGAAAAGTGTGGTTTAAATTAATACCCTGAGCCACAGAATAACTATATGAGTCAGAGAAGGTATTTTATAGACACACACACACAAATTTTTCAGTATGCTGCTTAGTTGCTATTTAACCAGAAGTTAGTCCTCTCCTTTTCTTGATAACTAAGCCCAGTGTACTAGTCCAATACTGAATTCCTCCAGCTCATCACACTCACATGTGCTATTTCTTCATGTGTTCCACTCAGGTCAGAGATGGAACGAAAAGAACTGGTTTTCATTACATTGACAAGTTGTCATTCAGTTCTCAGGGAGAATGGCAGTGTGATGCCAGTTTAATAGGTAAGGAATTGCCTACATTTCTAGTATTGCTAATTGAATGTGTCATATTAACAGACATATTTCAGTACAAATAAAAACAGGATTCCAGTCCTGTAGACTTATACAAAATGTGTTTCAAAATTACTTGATACTCATCCCCAGATTGAATTACTGCAGAAATGAGATTAAATAGGTACCTGCAACACTTTCTTTAACCCTATACAGCACTAAACCAAACATTCAACATATCAGTTTTAAAGCTAGAATTTGCTTTGTTAGACAACATTAGGTTGCAAGTGGCATGTTCTAGAGCAGATAAATGGCAATCTCAGCATGTAGTGGTCTTTGTGTTTACAGCCCTTGGGTTTAAAGAGAAGAAAATCTTAGATGACTTCTTTGTGAATTTTATTGCTGCTAGAGGAGCATCCCATTTCTGTTAGACAATTGGCATTGGTTTAGATAGAAAACCAGACTGGAGAAAGTAAAATGCTGTTTTTTCCTTGCTTTTTAAGATAGCCTGCTGGCATAGTTACTGTACAACCAGCAGCTATTTGGTCAAATTAGAATTAGGATGGGGAAAAGAAGATTCTGTGGGACCAAAGACCAAGAGCTTATTAAAGCAAGAACTTGGTCAGTACCTGTCAAGGGAACTGCACAGTATTACTAATCCATAGATACTGCAGAAAGGGACAAGAATCCTTATGGAGAACATCTACGTACTTGAATAAAAAGGATAGCTGATTGGGGCAGTAGAAACATTGGAAGTGTGGTACAGTATAACTCAAATTGTACTGTGGCTTTAAATTAGTATTAAAGCAAATCTAAATTGCATTTTCTGTAAATTCACCTGCTGTCTGTCCAAAAAAAAAAAAGCCACAACACGTTTTGATATTACACTGGTGCCACTTTTCCCTATCTCTTTTGCCATTGGAGCTGGCAGAGATTGTAATTTCACACTACTGCCATCAACAGACATTTCCCCTTTAATAATGGCGAAATTCTGGCTTTTACAATACACTGAGTTCACATTATCATCCCTTCTGTAGGTAAGTTCTGCAGTCTTCCACAGAACAGGAGTGTAGCTTTCTTCCCCTTTTGCTGCATGTTCTTTTTCTACAGATGCTTTGCCACACAGAAATCTCCCTGCTGCTGTTTAGCAGAGATTGTTTCCAAAAGAATCCTCTTTTTTCTTTAAATAATGTGTTAGGGGAAAGGTAAGCATACAAAAATGAAAGTCAAACTCCTTTCTAATCTTACTGCAATAGACCTCTAATAGCTTTTATCATTTCAGTTCTGGAAAACAAATGTTAATATTAGAGTAACCTGAGTTTAACCTCACAACACTGCTGTAAGGGGCAAATATATCATTATCTCCATTTACTAGTGGTAGCCTGAAGCACAGATAGATTTTTTTTGTGTTTGGCCCAAGGTCATGTAGAAATGCTATAGCAGCAGTATAATTAGATGCAAGATCTTCTGAGTTCTAGTCTAATACTTATTAGCTATCCTTTCTATGCCATTAATGGTAATGGGAGGCATTTATACTTACCTAGGAGAACACTAGCCTGAAGAAATGTTTTTTTCTCAAGCATGGCAGCATAGAATCTCGTACTTTCTCTGGTGGCTCCTCTTGGCCTTATCACACAGTTAGCTAAACTTGTCTGGGTTTAACCTCAGTAATAAAAAAATCAAAGAGGTTGCAAAGTGAAATTCTGCTCTCCGCAGTGCTGGTACAATTAGCATTGTGAGGTTCCAGCTTGCTGTTGCTTCGGTGCTCTGAGTCACGTATGTTCTGTTCAAAAGTAGAGAGGAATTTTCTTCCTATTGGTTTTAACTGCTGGCCTTCCAAGTCCGTTTTGGAAACAAAAAGTCAAGCCAGTTACCAGTGGTCTATGCATCAACAATAGCAGAGTTTACGTATGTGATACTTACTGTAGTCAGCTAATCTTCTGGGCCACGAAAAGTAAAATGACTTCTTGCTCTTCTGAAAGCTTAAGAGAGAAGAGAAGCAAGAAAACCCTGATTAGTCAGAGTGTCATAAAGATATGGTCACAGATGAAGTCAAAGAAGGAGATTTGTCATTCTCTTGCCATTGTTTTCTGTTGCTGTTATTATTTGCTTGTCTGTTTTCTGTAGCAGAGCGATGCTTTCAAGGCCTCTGCACTGCTAGAACTGACAGCACACGGGGACGCTTCTCCAACTTACTTCATTTATTTTACAATATGCAGTTACTTCCATGAGGCCCCATAAAGTAAAGGACTGAACTACAACTCTCAAAGCTCATATAACTTTTCAGTGCTTATACTTTTGATACCTGTATTCTTCATAAAAATGCACATTTCATGTGCCTAAGATATAGATAGCTGCTGCAGGGATGTCGCAAAAGAAATCAGAACTTCAATTAAAGTTTTATAAGAAAATAAAATCAATCTTAGATGGGCAAAATATTTCTTTGAAGCTTCACTAGGTTACTTAAAAAAAAATCTGTGAAGTCTCTGTATATCACAGGAATCTCTTTGTATTGCAAAAGATTGCCACTTACATGGAAATGAGATCTTTTATTCCAACACAGCAAGTGATGCAGTTCCACTCACTGACACTCTGCACAAAAACATCTCTACGAGACTTTTCTGAGATGTGAGGCAGTATTGAGGGGTGGTTTGGGTGGGTTTGTTGTTGGTTTTTTATTTTGCTGTTGTTCCAGTGACACACCATTAAATTTAAGTTTATCACTATACTAAAATGTCTTTCTCCATGCAATTTGGTAATGGTACCAAACAGGGAACAAAGCTCTTTGTATAAGATATACGTCATACGCTAAATAAAGGTTGTTATAATCTAGTTGCTAATAAAAATCCACAGGAAACCAGGTGAAGCACACAATTTATTTGTCCTTGCTGAATCCAGAGGGAAATAATTCTTTTGTATAGTAATGTCACCCAATAGATGGCAGTATCATCTTTATAATAAAAAACTTTTTTTAGGCAGTGCAGAGACATTTGGGATGAATTTCAGCTTCTGGCTGCCAATTGACAAAAGAAATATGGGACTTTTTGTTTTAAAAAGTGGCATTATAGGAAAACATAGCAGAGTGCATCATTTTCTAATGGGACTTTTGTCAGTTCTGCTTAATACAATCACAATTCTGTTCATTGGGAGTGTTGCTATTCTCAGTAATCAGGATTAAAAAGTACAGCTTGAATGGTTCCAAATGATCATTGATTCCTGACTATAAAAGACTTTGTTTCTGTTTATTGAACAAAAGCTTAGAAAGAGGAAATCTCAACTCTATTATTAGAGTTAGAAATATGTATACAGATAACGCACATGCATGTGAACACACATGCACATGCACACACACAAGTGTGCAGTCTTCAGGCTGTCAATTGAGAAAAAACATCCTTTTCTATAGGAAAAGATGTTTCTAAATATGCTGTTGTTGTATAGCTATTATTTTGGAAGGAAAGAAGAACAACTCTGCATATGAATGCAAGTTTTCATGCTAGGAAAGATGAATCTATAAAGGTCTGAATTCTTGACAGTAGGCAAAGATGAACACTGAAAACATGAACACTTCAAGATCAGAGATGATTCCATTTATGAATAATTTATAACTTTGACAACAATTATGTCCTAATTTAGAGGAAAATTGAATGTTAGGTGACTGAGTTTCAAATTTTATTTGAAGAAAATACTTTACTTCAAACCCATTGACCATTCTGATTGCCGCAAGAAAGCCAAGGCAATTTTGTGATCACTTTCAGAAAAATCTCATTTTTCTCATATTGAAAATGTCATTAGTTCACTAGGTACTTTGTCTTATCTTATGTAAATATTATGAATGCTTCTAATTTCTGATTCAGAAAATAACAGCATGTGATTACAAAAACCACCCCACCACACACACAGACCAGAGTGTTATTATTTTCTCAGTAATAATCAGACTACATAACACAGACTGTCAGTAAAATAATCCTGCCACATCCATTATACTGAGTATAATTATTACACTTCAAATAAATACGGTTATCTATTTATACCTACGTATGTTTCTTTGTGGTTCCTAAAATAGATCAGCAGTTTCTAAAGACAGTAAAAAAATTAAAATTTAATTTGAAAATTATATTACTCTCTTTTAGAAGAGCAAATCTTTCTGTTCAGCATATTCTGTGACATTTTATGTCCTTCCCCCGCTGAAATACCTTGACTTTCAACAGGCCACTTTGCATTAAGCAGAGGAACTCTTATGCACCCATAATTACAGACAGTTGATAATTATTGTAAGTAGTGCATGATTTCGGAATAATTAAAACCATGAAATCCATTCTGCAATACTATTCTGATTTGGAAAAGGAATTTTCAAATTATGATCATTAAGATGAAAATATCATAACCTTTCTTATTGACAAGTTAAATAAAGCAAGGAACAGTTAGCCGAAGCCTCTGTTTTCTTTTGAAATATTCTCTAAAAAATTGATGAGTTATAGTTCAAATTGATGCTTGATGCTTAATTAACCATGTATGGAATTACTATGCTAGTTACTATTACTATTACTAGTTGTATTAATTTCAGTATTGAGGGGTGAGTCTGTCTCCTTGCACTCTGCATCACTGTGATTTTATACAGGAGCAGTGGAAGACACAGAATAGGGGTAAATCATGCAGCAGAAGAGAAGAAAGAATAGTATTGCAGAGACCGTGTTACCTCCCCAAAAGGTCCCTGAATCAAGACAACACAGAAAGTGCTAAAACCCCATTTGTTTTCAGTTCAAGAACTGTACCTTCAGTGATGAGTCTCCCAGGAAATAAAGGACGTGATGTAGCACTCTATTTGTACAAAAAAAGTGAGAGTAATTGCTTTGGTTGGCATTGATCCCACCAAATTTTAAGTACTTAATTGAGGATCCTAATTAAGAGTGTAGTTGTCCTAGGTTCTTGTATAATCAATAGAGAGAAGCTTCTAGAGGGCAATTCAAGCCTTGCGTTAACTCAATCACTGCAGGAGAAGCAGTCTTTCTCCAGTGAGTCTTAATCAGCTCTTTACTAACAGATGTTAGTTAGGTTGCTTCACATTAAAGAGAGTAAGGGTAGACCTTTAGTTTTGAAAACCAGACTCTTGAAGTGGTTCATTTTTTCTTTTCATGCCATACTGGAATTTGTTCTTTCCTCCATCTGCCTTTTCTACTATCCTTTAAATTGAGCTGCTCTTCATGTTTGGATGAATATACAGAAAACAAAACATTTGACTCATAATATGAATTCCAAGGAGAAAAAAAAAAAGAGGAAACAAAATTGCAACATCAGTCCCCTAACGAATCTGAAGAAGTTCAGTGTTTTCTTGAAGACCTTTAAACGGAGGCCTGAAAGATAATGGTCACCTACTCTCTGTCTTGAACTGAGCTCTCTCAGGGTATTTCATCCTTAAAGTAATCTCTAGCTCTTCTTGTTTTCTAGGAATGTTACCATTCTGGATTATATATGCACACTGAACTCTCTCTCCCATTCACAAATATAACCTCACTGCAGATAATAACCTGTGATGAACTTATTTGCTATTTTTGAGCAATTACTTTAATCCTTTCTTGTGTTCCTTGTTTCAGATTCCGTGCTGTTATCAAAGCCTAGAGAGTCTCAGACCTCAAGACACGAACTGCAGACAGACTTGACGAGATACTGACATCCATCTCAGCTTGATGTTCAGCTGGTGAGATCAAGAATTTTCTATTCCCTGCCTTTAGCACCAAAAAAGAACTTTAGATTTGATGTGAGGTTTTTGAATTTGTTGGACCAGGCTGGGCTTTCACTCTAAGGTCTAGCTCAGGTTGCTTAAAGCAGTACAGGCATACAGGCTTTTTTTTTCCTTGACGAAAGAAACAGAACATATTTTTAGATGCCTGAAGGGTTGGCTATGTGACTCACAAACCAACCCATGTAAACAGCTTCAGAGCTTAATAACATTGTTCAAGGGAACAGGAATACAGGCTGCAAGATTAAAGAGAGTCAAAGGCACATAACAGCTCACTTCAACTCTGCAATCAGGCAGGTAATTATTATTTCTCAGGATGCCATAGTCCAGCATTTATAAAATTTAAATATTAATTTTAGAAGCTTTAATTATAGCAACCAGAATGCTTCTGTTCAAAATAGTCCCAAAAATAACTTAGGAAGAAGCTAATAGCAATTCACTTGATTGAGGAACAAGTAGAGATTTAATTAGAAATGGAAAATGCAGTTTGCTTCTATTTGCATAGTAAATAGAAAAAGAATTTGCTCTTTCGGGGGAAGTTTTTCTTGTTTTTCATTATTGAAATAATAGGTTATCAACAAATTCACAAAAAATAAGGTTCAACTGATGAACATAAACATATGATTTGCATTGATTTATGCCCGATCTGTGTCTATTTTATTTATCTGTAAATATCAGGTAAATAGGTATTTATGTAAACAAAGATTTTTTGCAGTCATCTATTTTCTGATATATGGAAATAACATAATGTGCTAATTTGCTTCTCAAAGTAAATCTAATTTTAATCGTGTCCTTCACTGGGAAGTAAATGCTATGTAGATTTCTCTTTTTGTCTCAGGCAGCGGTTATGCAATGAAAGGTCACACGCTGGTTCTGTGGCTAGCACATCCAGCCAGATTTCCTGTCTTCGCACTGCTGCTAAGGAGCTGTCTATACTGACTCTCAACAGCAACCTGATTGAAGTGTATTGCTAGTAAATTCAATGGTATTACCAACAGCACTAATCTGGAAGACCATGCCATCATAAATACATAGCAAATAATATTCATTGATTAATACTGTAGAATTTAAAGACTGCAGCTGTGATCTCATCTGATTATGCCAGGTTTCACAGACCCTACTGTGGAGACTTCAAATGATAAATAGACAGAACAAAACAAGAACATATACTTACCATTTTACAAAATAGGAAAACCAAGCCATATGAAATTTAAATAATTTATTTTACATCCCACAGAAGAACATTTCTTGATCCTTTTCTTAACTACACTTTCAGTTAATTCAGATCTTGTCCCTCTTTCATGCGCTATATTGAACTATCAGTCATTTTCCTTCCCTTCTTTAGGGTGCACAGAACATGATATCTACCTTTTTTCTTTTTTTTTTTTTTTTCCCCCCAGCTGTCAGGTTTTACCTTTCAGGATGTCATTCACAACCCAACAACCCCTCCTCTGAGTTACCAAAGCTATTATATGTCTGAGCTGGTATGAGAATTGTTGCAATACTTCACATTAGTCTTAATTTACCTTTGATGGATACAGGGCAACTGTTCTATGATAAATGGCTTATATCTTTTTATCCAGTGTAGATGTTTGCTGTACAGCAGAGAGGATTCTCAGAATCTTATAGTGTTAGAGTTGGTGTTAGGTGCTCACTCAACAGTTCAAGAAGATGCATATTTATTTGCCTGTATTGCCCAAAGAGAAACTTCACTTGAAGGAAAATGGTTTTATTGTTCTGAGAAAATTTTCTGAACGTAAAGATTCAATACTGTGGGCTTGGGGGTAGAAAAAAGAAGACCAAGCAGATGAAATACTTTCTAGCTTGGCAATTTTATTATTCTGCTGCGACTGAAATTCAAGTATTTGCTCCAGGAATTAATTACTAAATGCAAGGTAGAATAAGACTTGAAGAGTGTGAGAGAGAACAGTGAGTGGGGGACACTGGAAAATGGAAAAAAGAGGTTGTCCTCAAAACTAGATCAGCCTCTTTGTGCGCTAATAATAGACAGCTGGGCCTTCTGCATTGCTTTTGTTCATCGTGGCCATAAATTTTATGCTGGGCATGAGATATTTGGTGGAGTTTAGTGACTGAATCTCTTAATGAATGAACAATTTCTAATGAAAATGTGCAACTGGAGAATTTCTGACTTGCTGTAGACACTAGAGGAAGTTACTTCAGAAATACACAATATCAGTATACCACCCAGCAACCTTGACCATGTTCCTCCCTTAGAAAAACAATGGTCACTTTTTTGCTGCAGCTGAATTAATCAGCAAAGATTCGGTGTAAACGGTGGCAGTAAATTTCATAAGCTGTCTGTTGCCCCAAGCCTTATCTGAATTAACCTTCTCTGAGCTATGTGTCCTGAATTTAGATCACCATACTGGCCTTTTTTGTAAATACTGTAGAAAATGTAGAATACAAATACTGTGTGGAATACAATATCAAAATAAATGATCTGTTGACTCATCTTTAACACAGAACACGCCTCCTGAAAATAGAAGGAACCTTTCATGGTTTTGGAAATGGCTTCTCATGATCCCTGATAAATTATTCCCTCTTTCTGGAAGTAGAAACCAAGTGAATGGTCTTGATTGCCACCCAAAAGTGGTATGCTGTATAATTTACACCATTGGTCAGAAAATCACTTCAGGATTGAGAAAGCTGCATATGTTACCAAGATTAGTTTACATTGCTCTCACTTACAGTGGTATCTTATTTCATACAGATGTTGAAACAACTCAGCAATGGAAATAGACAGAACAAATATACCATCAAAAATAAAAAAGGAATAGTCACCAAAACCCAAATGGCTTTCTCTGACAGTGCCTGAATGTACCATCTGTTTCCATTGCATTATAAATTGATGTAGAAAATTGATATGCAGTGCTATTTCTGGGTAGCTTCTCATTTGCATTTGCTTTTGTTAAAAATGGGCCTAACTGAAAACCATCACACTGAAACCCGCCAGACTTTGGAAGCAAGTGTTCAAACCAGCGCAGGGTGTTCCAGCCCGAGCCTGGATCTACAGCTAAATGGTGCAGCTGCCCACATATGTATAGTGTGCTAAACTACAACTTTGGATCTAGACACCACACAGCTTCTCAGATGTTCAGGCTGCTGATCCAAATTGTCCACTTTTATTTAGGGCTGTAACAATTGAATCATTATAATGACATAAGGCTTACCACCTAGCTACATTAAATAACCATATAATCAGTTAACTCAGGCAGTCAATGTGTAATGGCAGCACTAGGGTTACTTTCAAGCAATACCAAGAATACAAACCCAGTCGCCTTTGAATTAATATGTGCAATACAATGAAATCACTAGAACAAAACAGGGTGGCAGTTTGCCATGGCCATGATTGTGATTAATTTCAATGTAAATCACCATCCCAAAGTAACATTTCATCCTACGGCAGGAGGAAACTGAGTTAGAGCTTCCCAACCCTGTATAATAATCCAAATCAGTCACAGGCAGAAATGGAACAGCCGAAGAGTTCCTCAAACCTAAGCTGGTGACACATTGTCTCTGTTGGACTCTATGCTGGGCAAGAGCAGATGTAAATAAAACTCCTCCCTGACATCCACTTCTTTCCCTGCATGACCTGTACTGAAGAGGCTTAAAAGAAAAGAGATGCAGGAACCAGCTCCAAAAGCTACGTGTCTATGGTGGATATGTCTATCCCTGTGACCAGATGTATCTGTGAAGCAAGCATTTATATGATTTTGCTTCACAGTACAAGGAACTTTGAACGTCTGCTTCATTCCAAAACACAACATGCACTCTCTCCTGTCTTCTAATAATTCTGAACTAAGATTTTTCTTTGATTTAGTCCTCTCCATTCATTATTATATTTATTTTATGAGCTTCTGGAAGGAAGAGAAAGGAGAATTCGCCAAAGATTAAATTTCCTCAAAAACTTCTTGTTTTACTATTTGAATATACTGTTGAGTAGGGGTGCTAGAACCAGTGTGAACACAAACCTTGCTGTGCTGTGTATTTATATTTCCAGCATTTAGAAAATTTCATTCAAAAATACAAACACAGGCAAGGTTGAGCTCCTCTCAGAACTGTGGGATGTGAAGTAAAGGATTGTCTGCACAATTGCCGAGAGCCATGGCAATAATATCTACACCTCTGCAGACCAGGAGGAAAGGTAATTTCAACAGCAGGCCAGCAATATACAGGGGATGTGGGTTCATGCTGACTTATCACAGGAAAATTTGGATTCCTCATTCCACATTCTGGGCTTGAGCAGCAGCCTGCGAGGCTCTGGACATTAGACCTAGTATGTGGCTCCAGACCCGCAGGAGAAGCAAAGAAAAGGAAAGATTAATTTGTCTTTCCTATGTTCTCCACCTTCTGTGTAGAGCTTAAATACTTGGGTTCTAGGTTGTTATGTTATAATGTTTGCATTATATGTGATAATGTGAAAATTCAAATAAATGCATAAATAGCAGATATTTGAAACTTATTGCTTTCCATTCAGTAAAAGATGCTGGTTACTTCCGTATATTACTTGTTAATGAGCTGGAACTTTTTCCTTGTAAAAATCTCAACTGGTATTGCTTGTTGATCAAGCCACTGCTTTTTAAAATTTTTAGGTCATAGTCATCAAAAAGTTCTTCATTAATTACGTTCTATTTTCTCTTTATGTTGCCATGCCTTGCTGACAGAATGCCAGAGAAGGAAGAGATCAAAATTAATATGTTTATTGAGAAATTGCAGAATTAAGCCTCTTGTGCATTTACTCTAAAAAACATGGAAGTATAGCGGACAATGAATCTCAAGCAGAGATGCAGTGAATGCAAGGTAAACTTAGCATTTGTTGTAGCTATCTAATGTTGCTCTACCTTTTTGACAGATGAAATCTAAAGGGTACATCTTGCAGAAAAAGAACATATAGTCACTCTGTTCCGATTGCATATAAGGTATTGGATAACAGTATGAATATTGCCATTAGGAAAAAAGCAAAAGATATCATGGTATAATGAACACAAATTATTGTAGATAAATTGGTAGTAAAATTTAGCAGCAGCTTTGTGACAATATGAGGGACCTCAGCTGTTTGACTTAAGGCTGCAATCCCAAATGGTGTTGAAACTCCCGTTGATTTTAATGTTGCTTGTGTGTAGCTGAGTCACTACCAGCTTTTACACCACATTGAACTTGCTGCAGGTGTACTTACTGAACCTTGTGCTTTATAATCTGCTTTCTGGACAACATAGTGTATGACAGCATCAGTGTCAGTCTATGAGAAATATTCCTCTTTGGAAATTGTATAGTCCTATTTCACTCATATCTATAGGGACATAGGTGCTGTCCGCGGCAGAAAAGAACTTGCTGATATTTCTGCCTGCTTGTAAAACTGTGTTTATAATCACAGGTTTGGGCCTGCCTTGTGTCTTTACCGTGGCTTGCTCTTGCTTAGTTGTATCCCTTGAAGCGTTTGTACTGGCATACCTGAAAGATGTGAATATCAGAGAAAGAACTTGATTTTGCAATGACTCTCCTCCCTGCATTTATTGGTGCTTGCTTTTGTAGGTACACTGGGTAGAAGAAGCATAAACCAACCTAAACAGACCTTTCCCTCTTTAGATTGTGTACTTTTCCCTTATTTGAATATTCTGCTTCAGCGATATCACCTAGGTTAGCTAGCGCCTGAAAATGAACAGATTGGTCCTGAGTTCCAAGGATCTAACTCACACTGCTAGTAACCCTTCAGGGAGACCATGGAACACAGATCTTGTGAACATTTAATTAAATCACATTTACTATATTAGTAAGTTTCAAATGCTGTTGGATCAGGGAGCAGCAAAATGGCAAAATGTGAAATTAAATAGTTCTATTTACCATTACACATACCTGTCTGAGCTTTGAAGACTACCTAACTCCAAGAAATAAATGCATGCCCAGTCTGTATCCATGTCTAGATAAGAAAAAATTTAGACTCTTTTTCCTGTTCTATACTGTATATTCCTTTAGAAGAAAACCAGGAGTACAAACCTGGAACAGAACTGTATTGTGTTTGGGTGATCATGAAGCAGGACTGCAGGTCTGCCCCACACTCTAGACATAGGCTCAGGTCAGTATAACCAAAGATAAAAGACTACAAGTTTTCTGACAAGAAATGCTCTTTCATTTCCCTCTCTTCCTTTTTTTCAAAACGTTAGTCAGCAGGGCCTGTGAAATTTTGCTTTGAGACTGTAAACTAGAAACAAACAAACGTAGTACCTCATCACAGCTTGTATGGTCAACTGGAAAGTTGTTGAGGCTGAAGATATAAAGGAGCAGATAAACAGAAGAGTTTTAATTATAGAGGAGTGAATAAATTCAGAGATTTACCTGAAAAATGGCAAAACACCCAATGAAAGATTTCTACTGGAAGTATAAGCTTTTTATAAATATCCCTGATTACTGATTTATTAAATTAAATATATTATGGACACTGTTGAGTATACTTTTGAAAGGACTGAACATCAGAAGACATTTTTTCCCCTTGGTTCTTTGTAAAGAGCACAGAGAATTGTTAGGTATTTAAATGTATAAAAATGCAAGCCTATCTAGTTTATTTGGTGAACAGAAACCTGTTTCCAACCCCTTTTTCACAAAGTCCTACAATAACCAATAACTGAATGTTGTTAAGAACTCATTTCACAATAGAGAAACAAGGTAAAACAGAGAGTAAATTAATTGTCCAAGGTCACAAAAAGAATCAGTGACAGAGACATCAATGAAATCAATGTGTAGCAGCTTCTTTTTAATATAAATGCTATTCTGTCTTTCATAGGCTTAACCTGGTACTATCCTGAGATCACGCAATATTTGGTCAAGAAATAATTCAGCCATATTTCCTGCTCTAGTTTTGCTGTTATAAAAATGGCAGTCAAGTTATGTTAAAGACTCAGAATCTATAGCTAGTTAGAGATTTTTCTCCTCACTAGAAAATCTAAAAATAAAACAACTTTAAATCAGTGCTAATACAACATTAAATTGGTATTGGTCTTACTGAACAATGAAAGTGTGTATCTGTATGGTTAAATTATCCATCAATAAAATATATAGAGAAAAGAAGCTTGCAATCCTCATAGCTGTTGACAGCAGCAGCAAGAAAGCATTGTGAAAACAGAGACTTTTATTGATCATTTATAAGCTAATATATTTCAGGGAACTGTGTCAGTCACTCTTTCACCTCCAAGATATAGATGTGGAAGGGTGGAAGTTTTGCTGCCAACTGATGAGGAGCTGCCAATGTATTCCTCCCTCTTGCATGTGAGCTTCGCCAACTTCTAGAGTCCTCAGCAGCTGGGAATAGCTGCTCAGTGTTGAAAATTCAAAATAATCAATTTTCCTCTTCATCAGGTGTTTTTTTCCATTGAACTTGCAAAAGAGTTGGAGAGATAAGATCTAAAATAGATATATTTCAAGCTGAAATAATCTCTACAATGTCTTTAACCATTTTTCCAGCTCCTGAAGATCTTGAGACACACACTTTATCTCTCAAGACCAATGTGATGACTCTCCAGCTAACTGACAGTATGCCACTTAAGTCTGCAGCTGGCAGTGGCATCCTAGAAAACGATGCCACAAGAATTTACTACTGTTTCACTCTTGTAGAAGTGTTCCTTTGAAAAAGGGGAAGGTGTTTGGATGTAAAGTTGGGAAATCTTGTACTACAGTCGCACTTGTTCTACAGAAAAGAAACAAAAATTAAATGAAAATTAAATGAAAATTTAAAAATATTAAAAAATTAAAAACTATTAGTTTTGCAGACTGTCAGAGTTATAGCTTTTACAAGTATTAAGAGAACACCATGAACTTAAAATCTAGTCATTCAGGTTGGCTGTATCTCTTGAAATTTTTCTAGGATAAGCTACTGAAAAAGTATTTCTGTCCTCAAAAAAAATCTACATGGATGATAATAGACTTGCCAATGGCCATAGAAGTGAAAGTATTACCAGTCACTGCT
Source organism: Cariama cristata (assembly GCF_000690535.1). Classification (NCBI taxonomy): domain Eukaryota; kingdom Metazoa; phylum Chordata; class Aves; order Cariamiformes; family Cariamidae; genus Cariama; species Cariama cristata. The sequence continues at coordinate 20,635 of NW_009630886.1, read as the reverse complement.
TTGTGATATCTTTTCTAATGTTTAAACTTTGGGGAATAACTGATTAAATACTAAATTGTATCACCTTGTAAGGACACTTCAACCAATCTGTTTATCTTCCAAGGATGTTAATGTGTGTAATGCAAGGAGAGAATTCCTAATCTGAACTGTGGAAAGTGCAGGCCGGCAGAGATCTGTGTCTTAAAAATTATTACTGGAAACATTATTGGAAAGAAAGAAACCTCAATAAAATCTTTCTGGGTGCTGAATGGTAGACACAGCATTTAGTGAGGAAAGTGCTAGACACATTGAACAGTCCAAATAACAATACAGCCTTTATCAGAATAATGCCTATTGTCTTTAATTTAAATTCTTCTGGTTTTGAATCCTGAATTCAAACAATGCCTTGATTGTTATTTTTATACTCAGTCATTTGTCCCATGCTGAATGGCTCAAGTTAGTATTTTATTTTTATATGTTGAATATAATTTTTCTTGAATAGTATCATCTAGTGCTCCTTTACTTTGAATGATTTATTATGATATTTTTTCAGTGTTTGATTGGGTAACATTTAACATTGAATTCCAAACCTGTCATATTGTATCTTTTAGGGATGGTCCCCCAAATACTTACAACCAGGCATCATTTATTCTGTGTAGCCCAATTAACTGTGCTGGGAAGATACCTGGTATAAAGCTCTATGAAATGTTTGTCAGACTAGGACTTTAAATTTTAAGTATTTCAGATCAAAAAAGTTGCATAGTGCATTGTAAATGTGTAATTCTACTATTTGCACATTATTTAACATTACATAAATGCACTTTCCGCTATATAATATATTATAGGTTTCTGAGAGAGAATACACAGTTGAAAACTGGCATTTCTAGAATCTAGGGAGGGGCTCAATCATTTAGCTTCATAGTTTTTGCACAGCTTGTATTTTCATAATCTCTGCAGTCTTTAGGGATGAACATTTGCCAATGTTTTAACTCTTAAATATCTTCTATGTTTATTGATTGCATTAGTGTATTCTTCTATTAGTAAATAATTCTATTTGTATGCTTCATTCACGAAATATTCATGTGCACTGAACTCTGACCCAGCCACCAAATCAAGTGATCTAGTGTACTATCTCCTTCTATGTCTATTCACAGGTATCATTCTGCCCTCTTCCTGCTTAGTGATAATTTGAAAAAGTTGGAACATCACTTTTATATGCCTTTATGTCATTAATATCAAAAGTAAAGAGGTGGAGACCCTGCCTAATTAACTTCTTAATAGCTTCAAAAAGATCTATTAACTGTCTGTTCAATATCTTTGGCCAAATCTCTACAGTTGTCAAAGGGAGTACAGCTTTGTATAAAATCTGTTGATTTATCCTAGCCAAACATCATGCCCATAGCATCCGCACTGTCTAATTCTTGTATTTTGGTGCAGCAGTAAAAATAGTTTCCAAGACAGTGTCCACAGCTGCTTCAAAAACAAACAAAGGTTTTAAATCAGATTTATAAATACATTTCTGAGGACAGGTGTCAAATTTTGAATAGTTAGGCTCCACAGTGGGCTACTAATCATTAGTCATGAACCTTCTAGCGTCTTTTGGTTGATTGTACAAATGTTCACAAGTCTCTGCTGTTTTAACTATTTGAGGTGGATCGATTATGCATCTAAGAATTCTTCCTAGATGTGCAGTGAGGGGAGGAGGGAGGAGGATTTGTTATTATTTGCAAGAAGATTGTCAGCCAATACGAAAATTGAAACAGTGCAGCAACCACCCACTATACAAATCTGATAACACATAAACCAAATATTTCACAAAAAATACCCTGAAAACTAGTTTTCTAAACTGTTCCAGGAAAGCTTACACATAGCCAATGTATTAAAGACAATGAGACTTTGCTCATGAACAATTAATAAATCTAATAGAACTAAGTTGGTAACAAATATTATTCATGCAAAAGAGAGCAATAGATCTATTAACTTCCAGTCATCAAAGTACATAGAAAACTCTGCATACATCCCTGTTCTTCAAGTCTGTCCGTACTTGGCTTCTTCTGCACAGTTAAATTGCAACTGAAATTAAATAACCTGATTTACAGTTTTTCTGGTTAGCCCTAGGCTTTTCTTCCATGTAATGAGTATTTCTTGGCTTCGTGAAGTAAAGGACTACACATAGAATCATGGAATGGTTTGGGTTGGAAGGGACCTTTAAAGGTCACCTAGTCCAACCGCCCTGCCATGGGCAGGGACATCTTCAACCAGATCAAGTTGCTCAGAGCCCCGTCCAACCTGACCGTGAATGTGTCCAGGGATGGGGCATCCACCACCTCTCTGGGCAACCTGTGCCAGTGCCTCACCACCCTCATCCTGAAAAATTTCTTCCTTATATCTAGTCTAAATCTCCCCTCTTTTAGTTTCACACCATTACCCCTTGTCCTATCGCAACAGGCCCTACTAAAAAGTTTGTCCCCATCTTTCTTATAAGCCCCCTTTAAGACTTGAAAGGCCACAATAAAATCTCCCCAGAGCCTTCTCTTCTCTGAACTGAACAAACCCAGCTCTCTCAGCACATACAGCAGTTCCACAGACCTCCACCATATAAAACACAGGAGGTTTGTGCTTCTCTCATGTATTTGTATGGACAGTTTCTGTGGTTTTGCACGTGAGATTATAAAACCACACTGAAGATGGCTCTGTTAGTATGTAGGAAAAGTTTCGTGTTGGGAATCATTTGTGTATTATCTGCCTTGTCAGTTAAGTGCTCCTGATCTTTAAAAGTAGATCAGACCATTTCCTTTTTCCTATATTTTTGATACTGCCAACTCTGATTCTTTTCTTCAGCTGTGATTTTGATTGCAAATTTGCTTACCAGTTTTTCTTCCTGCAATCGTTTCCATACAGGTTTTTTGTCAGTAAGGGAAAATAGTCCTCAGCTATTCAAATGTTGTGGACATTTACTGAGCACCATTTTACTCTGTTGAAATGTTCTGTGCTATTTGATGCTCATTTTTAGTTTCATCCATTCTTTTTCACTTGTTTTAGCAATCACAGTGATTTATGTTTTCCTTCTGCTTTCCACATGCTTATTTTAGAGACAGATTTTATTTCGAATACGGTTAAATGCTTAAACTTACGGGAACATATAATATCAGGGCTATTTTGTACACTCCATTTTTCTGCGCAAATGCGGAATATTTAACCTGTCACTACTCTTCAGTTACTACAGGGTTAATGCATTTCCTGTATTTTGGTCGTATCTAGAGACCCTACCATGGGTCAGAGCCGAGTTGTTTTAACTTTCATTTTCATGAAGCAAGGTTGCTGGGCATCCAACCTTGTAAGTCAATTCTTTTACGTTTTCTGGGCTACACTGGAAATTGCACAGCTTCTAAAATTGGGTCCAGTGCAGAGCTGAGCAGCTCCAGAGGGAACACAAGGAGGGGTTATTCTGTTACAGAGCGCTGCAGGACTGCTCAGAGGGCTTAAGACCGCCATCCAGGAGAAAAGACTCCCAGAACTAGAGTTGGTTTTTCTAAAAGAGGGTGAAAAAGAGACACAGTAACAGTTTTCAAATATGTAGAAGATTCTTTCAAGACCTAAAGGAAAGAGTTATTTTTCACATCCACTGGCATAGGAAAAAATAGTGGCCTGAAATTGCAGCAAGGGAGATCTGTTTAGACAGTCAGACAGCCTTTCTAGTGCAAGGAGAGTTAAGCACTGGAATGGGTTAGTGACGGAAGTTGTGTGCCAGTCTGAGCACATGGTGTGAGTAAGCATATGGCCTTTGTACTAGCCTTTTACAACTGCTTGCTGCAGATTTCAATTTGAGTTACATCTGACTGGTAAAGACAATCGAACACATATATAAATACAAAGCCGAGAGAGGCAAAGGATTTCTTGAACACTCATTTTGTTTCTGCAATTCCTGTACTTATCATTTGACAAGAAAATAAATGTGTGTACGAAGTGCTCATTTAGCTGTAGCCTCAGTTTGTATAATCTGGATATAGACAGCACAGTTTATGTTCAGTCATACTCTGAGTAGGTGAAGGAAAAGCTAATAAAGCAAACATGATGAGGTGAGATGTATGTATATATTAGCCAACACGACAGTTGCTTGTAGTGGTCCAAAAGTGTATACTTTGCTCTTTTCACAGTTTAAGAAACTTGTTGAAAGCATAGCTTAACAGGCCTCTCTTCTTCTCAAATTAGTTGTTACACAGTGCAAACCAAATTTAAATTTCACAAAATTATTAATGACTAATTGAGGGCTACTGAGAGATGACAATGTCCTAGATGGTTGCAAATTGTTCCAGTGTCACTGTCTACTTCTCTGCTCTGATGCTTTGAAATGAGTCGGTAGTCAGCTTTAATTTGTTCAGTATAATTAAATTCCACCTGAATAAATATGTGTTGCACAAAGCTGAAAGGGATGCTGAAATTTCCAGGATGATGTATGCAGTTGAGATCTAATTTGATAGTATGCAGCCTTAGATCATAAGTGACTCTTCCACAAAGGTGAGCACCATAAAAATACTTAAATAATAATTTAGATGAACTTGTGAGGAAAATTATATAAAGAAAGCAAAGCAAAATTGCACACAGAAGAACATTTTTGAATATGCCATCATTATTCTTACAATAGGGAAAGTCATCAGTAGATCAGAAGTACATTTCACTTTCAAAACGCAGTCCCATTAAGATTAGCAGCTTGTGTACTTAGCCTTATATTGCCCTGTCTACCCATTACGTTAATTAAACAAGTAGTACTGTAATCAGATAGCACAGTATTTTCTGCTGTCTTGCCTTTCATGGAATGACATTTATGAATTATATTTGTGTATATGATCTGTGATGTAAGGAATTCACATAAACACCAGGACATTGTCCTTCTCTTTCTCACTCAGTGCAAAAGGGACCAAGAATGCTTCCTCTCTCCCAAACCTCCTGGCCCACAGCTAAGTCATCAGCTGTGAGATTTAAAAAAAACCAAACAACAAACCCCAAGACAACCACAACAAAACCAAGACTAAACCAACCTCAAACCACAAGTAAATTAGAGGATTTGTTTAGTTTGGCCAAGGATTGGGTCAGTACATCCTGAAATCGTGTACAAGCCTGGTGGTCTAAAACTCTTACTCAGTTCACTCTCTTAACTGTATTCTGGCTGGTAACACCATTCTCAGAAAGCGGCAACCAAAATGGGAGCAAATTCCTTATAAAATCTTTTCTGAGAGCGTTTGATTTACTTACCCGAGATCATGCTGACTAGAGTAAAAGAATGGCATGCCTGTATTTTGGATTACAAACAGTGCAATTATTGTATACAGTTCATAAGGAATATGCAGATTAGCATTCCTGGATCTGCCCAACAGTCCATCCAAAGTAGTGGTGCACAGAAAGATTCTGCAAAACTAAGCCTAACTGACTGATGGAAGCATGTTACCCAATATATCTTACCTGTTTAGGCAACGAAGAAGCATGGACCACATCATTCAGGGAACCAGTGAAAAACTTGTCCTTTCATGAAATGGATTGTTCAGAAATTCCTCTTCTCTTTTTCTTTGTTTAACAATAGTAACTCTCCTACAGGAGCTGCATAAAGTTCGTTCTCTTGTATGATTTTACAGTACATTACTGTAACTTCTAAATCAGTGTAACTGTCTGAGCCCTTCCTTGCAGGGAAATTCACATGGACTCCATTTCCTCTCTACGAGCTCCTAAGGTAATATTCCTTGTTACTTTATTTAATTTAGCTGATTAGTATGTTCAGATCTATACCCTTCTTTCTTCCGAATCCTTGCTTTGCAAGGTCTGTTTAGTCTAAGGCAGTCTTCCAAAGGATAAACTTTATTGCCTGAAAGTTTCAAAGCACAGTTGACCAAAACTAGTGGCAGATAACTGACTAACAATTTAAGAGATTACTTCCACTGTGTATGTTTTTCTAAATTCCTGTAGGTAAGAAATTTCTGTACTGATGTAGACATAAATAATTAAGTGGTTATTATATTTTCTCATTATGGTGGTATTTTTGTCAGAAGGTTAAGTTAAAACTTGCCTATATTTTTACTGAAATTTAGAGGTAGTCACAACTGTTTTCATATTTATAAAATTTAGAAAATTTAACACCTGTTGCTTTTGTTACTAAAAGAGATGTCCTAGATAATTAAAATTTTTTCACTTTCTGACACAGAAGGAGCCTAAGATATGAAAAATTATTGTGTTGCTATAAAATCCCATATGTATTTACATAAAGATAGCAGTTGTGAATTTAACTTTCCTCTAATTTTCTAGATTATTTTCATATGTGAGAGGCTTTCAGAATCATGATTGGTATAATCAGGTAAAATTTCATAGAAGTCTTTATTTGCATGTTAAAAATAAAGTCCAAATTACTGAATCTAAGATTTGGAAGAATTTGGTCCAAAGGCAAGCAACAAGTAAGTGTCTCAAAATGGATAGCACTTGCTTGTAATAAGCAAAGAGCTAGGCTGAAGAAGGGTCTAGGTTACTCACAGATAAGCACTGCAGTATCTTATAGATCCTGCTCTGAGATCCAGTGCCTTTAATGTGGTATCGAGACACGTGAGAGAGAGCTCAGAAAATCAGTTCAGAATAAGCTGAGCAAAGACACAGGTACAGCCAGCTGATAGCAGCAGTAAATGCTCTGATACAGCTCAAAACCCACCCTTCTTCAGTCTGCCCTTTGGACTGCTGGAAGGTGACTCCGTCCAGCTGGGATCCAAAGCCTGGATCCCATAGAGCCAGAAAATCTCATCCATTTTTTGAAAGAATTTAACGTGCATTCACTTTTCATTTCAGCAGAGACCAAAAGGATTAGTTTTAATAATGTGCCCAGAGATTAGCAAACACTCTTGGGAATCCACAGACTTATGTTTGAAGGCACTAATCTGCAGATCATGTCTCCCAGGAAATTTTCCAAACTGCAGGTTTACACAGTGAGTTTCCCCTTGAGGTCTCTTTAGCTTTCTGAACCTTGGATTCTCTTCCATGTAAATACCATTCTGCATACGGTGGCAATCCTAGGTGCAATAGGAAGCTTAAAAGAAAAGTGGTTCCTCCCAGAGTGCTCCAGCCTGACAGCAGCTCAGAGGGGAGGAGTATACTGTCCGTCTGCATGCAGAGAAGGGGAAAGAAATAAAGAGGGCCAGTGGGCAAGCCTGAAATGTATTCAGCTTTCATTTTAAGTTTGATCATATTTGGGGCATTTCCGTAACAAACAAAACAATGGTATTATAAAACAGAGGATGTCATGTTATTAGTAAGGTATGAAGCTTAGGCAAAATAAGTATGCCTGGGGCTAAGCAATGACCCCACTCTCCTCCAGTGCAAGATTTTGCAGTCTTTGGGTGTCAAAATCCTAGATTTGAAAAACAGAGGAAAATATGTTTAAGACATTTCCTTGGGCAATACGAACTCTGTCTTTAGCCCTGCTACAGATGGGAAAGATCAGAATGGCTAATGGAGTAGCTAGTGAAGCAAGAAGTGGCTCACTGAAGCAGATGATGGGCATAATGCTGGATAGCCTTGCTATCTAGTTGGATAGGCAATAGTGCCCTATGATTTGATAACCACAATTTGCAGGTTGATATTACAAAGGGAGGTTGGAAAGCAGCAAGTGCTCTTAACAGTTGCTTCACCAAGAAAACAGTGGACAGACTTTAAAATATTATTATACTTTGTGTAGAGAATAATGGATTTATTTGATTGCTAGTAACAGAGACTAAATGCAATTCCTAGAGTAAAGTAATAAATACTAGGTTTAGACACTATTCAGAAATCAGTGAAAATTAAATTGTATGGGTGCTCAGAGAGCTCCTTTTTTCAGTTTTTCCTCCCCAAAGGGCTGTAAGCTTTTGCACTGGATTAGGGTAGCCACTCAATCTGAGGCACATTTAGTTGGTTTGCTCAGGTGACTGTATTTCTTCACACTGAGCTACATAATGTTCCCCATTTTGTGACATGACTGTTAGTTTTGCTCTTTATAAAATTATTAATGAAAATGAGAAAGAATATATTGCTCTATTAATCTTCCTATTTCTACTTTGTTCTCCTCCTTCAATAGTGTTTTGTTGAGTCATTTCATTCATTATTTGAGGAGTCGGGAGAAGTGGACTTCACTGTGCGGATGCTTTACTAACTGGTGTGGGCTTAGACTTGTTTTAAACCTGTGTCCACACTGTGTTTTGTCAGCATGAGTTTCACACTAGTTTCCTTTCTGTGATTCACTGGACATGCTTAGAGAGCTGGCTGCTCCATGTTTCTTATTTCCACCAGGAGGGAAAGGGCTTGGAGCAAGCAGTGTTCTGCTTGAGAGAGTATCACGGGACACCAAGTGTGGACACAAGACAACCTCTCTCTTGAAACAACCCCTTCATCAAACCAAATTAGTGATGTAGCTGCACCCCCTGAGCTCACAAGTAGTTTAATTTAATTTTCCTGGATTTTTAGTTGGTGGCTCATTACAGTCTTTATTAGTGACTCCTAGATACTGAAGATTACCCTGGTTACTGCCAGTCAAAACCTGACAAAAGAGTTACAGATGTTTGTAATTAGGTGGTCAAGCTCAGCTGGATGTATCTGGCACTAATAAAGCCAAAGATGGTAACCAGCTCAGGACAGAGTATGTGGAAAGGATAAGGGCAAGCGTGGAGGTACCTGTAGAAATCATATGGGTGTCAAAACAAGAGAGAAGACAGAGGCTTCACCAGAGGCCAGAAGGAAGTCTTGAAGTTAACAGCAGTTAAGGTGTGGCACAAGGATTAGATAAGGATGAAGCATGGAAGTAAGTGGTTATTGCTGACCGATCTGTATTTTCTCTCAGCTATGTACACTTCGTTGTTCTCCAATACTTGACGTATAGCAGGCTTCACTTGCAGCATGCAAGTAGTTAGTATAATACCATAGACCTTCACCATGCTGGTGTTCTGACGCTTGGTGTGTTTTGGAAGTATTTGAGAGGCGTTTTCTCAGTATGGTACTGTTGCGGTTATTTTCTCCCTCCTCACAGTATCATTCAAGGCCTGTTGAAATAAATGTAGACCATAAGGATCTAATGGTGGTGTCTAGGAATGTGTAGTTCTCTGTAATTTGTGCCCTGTTACTGCAGCTGTGTGCTGTCCCAGCAGGTGAGAGGCCAAAGAGCCTTTCCTACAGTAGAAGTAGTTGAGGGTTGCACAGCTACACAACCTGGCTGTTGAGGCAAGCGAGATCTAAGACTTGAGTTTCCTTTTCCTAATTTTTTTCTCAGTCATTGCACAAGGCCCTGACTGAACTGCAAACACACAGAAGAGTTTGAGTTTTGTGGCAGGTACCTTTTATCTCTGCCATTGAACCCACCTGGAGCTCTCCCAGCATGTTCATTTAGTACAGCTGTGTATCATGCTGCCTGCCCACCTGCCTCCCTCCACCATAGCTCTGAGGGCAGAGAAGCTCAGTCCTCTGCCAGCGCTTGCTGGATGTCACTGGATAGGGGTGCACGTAGCTTAAGGAAGGGGTCCATGATGTGCCCCCCCATGTCATAGGTGTGATGTGGGACAGAGCAGGGGGAAGGGGACACGCAGTGAGGCCAAGGCCAGCTTCACAGGACAGCACAGACGAGTCTCAGGAGTTCAGGGATGCTGCAAAAGAATCATTACCAGCTAACTTAGTAAAGGTCAGTGTCTTGTATATTTACCTTGGTATAAATATATATGTCATTAGCACTTGCTACTGAAGAGCGAAGTGTAACAATGTTCTGATGCTCTAATTAAGAGAGTAACTTTCTAGCAATGCTTAAACAACTTCCTTACTTTTCTTTCTTTGTAGTCAGTTAATAATAGTGATATTTTTCTTGGCTTTAACTGTGTGTCCCTGAAGGCATGTTAAAGAAGCCCTGTGATTAAAATAGTGGGAATCATGATGCTGAAGTGATGTTAACAGAGATAGTTATAAAAATTTGGTCCCTGCTGTGTGTGGTTTCTCAAGACTATACTTTTTTAGAAAATTTTAAAATAGAATTACATGATGCCTGACAACTAGAAAGAATGTTACAGGCTAAATGTTAAGTGAGAATTGGAGAAGTAATTATGGACTGTCATAACACCCGGAAACAGAAGCGATAGTAGATTGTTTAATGTTGCATTTAACAGGTCATTGTTTTTATTGTTGAGGTAAAGCAGATCTCTTAGCATACTGTGTACGCAAAACGATCGCATGGCATACTACGCTATTTTAATGTTTATAAGGCATTTGCAGTGTTTATCTGCTGTTCCCAAGACTCTGATGGAAATATGATGCAACTTCCTTTGAGTCTGTCCACCTGAACATTTTAAATAAATAATCAATGTGACATATATCAGAAGAAAACAAAATTGGTACTTGACTACAACCACTTTACACTTTCTCCTGAATCAGCAGCTCATGTTTGTCTTGTAACTTATACAACGTTTCTGTTTTCACCTCTACTGTTTATTTCCCTTTCAGGCAACTGCAAAAGCCAGAAAATGGCCTTTGTGATAATGCCACTGAGATTTAGAGCATTAAAGCAATCTCATTATCAGTGTACATCCCCAGTTGGAAATCGGAGATTGTTCAGCACATCAAACTGTAGAGCGGGGGCATGTAATGTGCAGCCCAAGGGCCAGATGAGACCTGCTGAGTCATATAATGTGGGCTCCAGCTGCCCTCTTCCTCTGACTGAAGGAAGGGGACAAAACAGCAGAACTGCTGGCTGGTGTTGCTAATGAACTTGAACCACTATACGTTATTTTCCATCTGCATACCAAATATGGTTATATGCAGTTCTAATAAATGTCTATATTTTATATGCAAATTGGATGCGGCCCTTGGGCTCTTGGTAAGTAACCTGTATAACTTTCAGGTCTGTAGAAGGTAAGCCTCTCGCTAATGATGAAATTAGCTCATGGGGCTAGGGGCTGCCTTGTGGTGTGAGCCTGGGTTGCTCTTTGCTTAAGAGCAATATAGGAGGACTAATAGAAACCCCTTTAGTTCATCTTCCACACTAAACTCCTGGGTACATGAGCGAGAAGGGAAGGAAAGAATATTCTGTGGTTCAGACACTGGCTGTATAAATTCTCGCTCCCTCAAACCTTGGATCTTAGCAGCCATGTACATATAAAACCCCCACCGCATCAGTGAGATCCTCCTGATGGATCTGCAAATGACATTGCATTGTTGAATTTTTATGCTGTGGAAAGAATTTTAATTATTGTAATTACTGTTTCTGAGTTACTGGGAAATAAACTCAGAATCTATCATTATTTCATCCAACTGTATAAATTAAATATATAATCGATATAAAATGTTTTTGTCATACACAGTTTGAACAAAGATCTATGGTAGTTTAAAATTCGGAGGGTTCTTCTGTGGTAAAGTTCTATTAATGCATTCATTAACAAGAAATTACATTGCAATGTCTGTGGGGCTTACTTAAATGAAAGAATGATTTCGTTGTTGGTAATTTCATCCTGATGTTACTCCCCCTATTCAGCTTCCCCAAAATGACGTTTTTCTAAAAATCAGCACTAATATGGTAGTTAACCTTTCTCAATATTACTTAAGAAGATAATGCTGAGATACAGTCATACAAAGAATTAAAGCTTGAAACCCTCTATTTTATCCACTGTTGCAAAAGTTCAGCACAACTTCAACTATATTCTTTATTTCACACATCTTACTTTTAAAATGGCAATAAAGACCTTGACATTACAAATGAGGGTTGGCTGGCTGATAGCTATAATGTGAAGATTCTTTTTATATGGAATGGTACAGGTATTGTCCGAGTATTTGTACCAACTGCACTTACTTTTAGCAAGGTATGGAGTTCTAATGCTACTTCTTTTGTGATAAAACTAGATTCAACAAGATATGGGGGAGGGTTTACGTGACACTGTCATCCTGAAAGGTGCACAAATAGTTTACTCAAACTAGCACTCAGTTTTTGTTTATTTACTTTAAATGTATTTATTCTTACAAAATACGCCACAAAAGAAATGTCTTTTCTCTTTCTTGGGGATAAAATCTGAGTGTGAGCACCCTTCTGGAAATCCTGGCTTTGCCTGGGGAAAGGAAGATGTCTGCATTGTGCCATGGACTATTGGGGAATTACAGATGACAGGTACTAGAAGGTGAACTTCTACAGTATAAAACACAGGGAATATGCATTGACCTTGACTTGCAGCACCCCTTCAAAAGGTGAGGTGAAAGTGCATTTTTTTTGTGTCTTGGCAGACTTTATTGCCATAAATAATTTCTTCAGTGTCTCCTAAAAGTGCAGTTGTCTTGAAAATGTACACATTTAAAATTATTAATTCTTGTTAGGTCTGATTTTAATTTCCATTTGTGAAATTACGCTGTTTTATTTTCTAGCTGTTGTTGGCAATTACAAGGGATAAAAAGCTACAATTTCCTTAACATGAAAGCTGAAATTCTCATCCAGTCACTTGATTCCAGCAGCTCAGACGAATTATAGGGAGATGCTTAATAATCAAGTCCCAAGAATTTATACAGTTGCCTCTGTTACAGGACTTTCAGTGAGAATGAAAATAGTTCCGGTCTATTATGAACTGTGAATGAGTATAGATCCTGTGTTGCCCTAAATCCCTTTTGAGCTGCTCATAAGAACAGACCTTAATGCTATATGAGTTAATCAGCTGGGAATTTCTTTCCTCTAGATAAATCCTAGTGTCATAGAACGTCATCTATGTATCTAATAAGAGTAATGATGCTACATACTTCTACATTACAGCAAGGCCTGCATTTAAATGACCACAGTCTGCTCTGCAATGAACTTTAAGGCATAGACAACCTGTTGGTTCTCTGTTGAAGTTATCTGTATTACCTGGTTTTAGACTGGATGACGCTTTTGATGTACTGTGAAAATGGCAAGAAAAAACCCCAACCAACCAACCAACAAACAAATAAAACCCCCACCCTTTACTTCAGTTCCTAGATACAGTCTCTGGTAACTATCAGAAATGTTATAAGCTACAGAAGACCAAGTGAATCAGGGAATCAGCGTTCCTGAAAGGTTACATTCCACCATCTATAATTAAAAATCTGATAGAAAAGTACTATCCCGCTGAATTTTTGGTCTGAGTATGCAGTTTCCAGTATGCAGACAAGTTGGATGGCCAACTTGCTGCCATTGGTACTCTGCATTGTGTTTTCACTCAGATTCTTAAAACTGAAGTATGCTACATAGTTTCGAGTTAGATTTTAAGAGGAAGAAAAAATTGGCAAAACATAAAAGACTTCAACTAGTTATATATCAAGCAGTCGATAGCACAGTACAAAAAAGCAGAGACCCATTTTATTAGCATTTCAAGCAGTTCTACTATTCTAAGAAGAGGCTATTCTTTATTTAACCTTTATTAACATAGGAATGATCTTAAGAAGCAGCAGTAGCACAGCCACCAAATACAAGAGGACACATCTTCATTGTGTTTAACCATCATGGATGTCATAGAATGAAGGTATGTATTAAGAACTGGCATAGTCTAAAAGCCCATTAAATTAAAAATAGAAGATGTAAATTTCATATAGATGAACATGCCAGGAAAATAACATTGGGAAAGCAATGTCTGTCTCTGAACAAAGAGGGCTTTTTGAAAGTAAAAATAACGAGATATAGCAAACAATAAATACAATGGATACATCAAAAGAACCCACCAAAAGTGATTACATCAAATCAAAAAAGATTAAATATTTCAGGTGCGAGACAGATCAAAGACTTTTCAAAGATATCAAACACGTGAAGCCTATGAGGAAATCAGGATGCTAAGAAGCAAAGACAGAAATTAATAAAAATGTACATACCACTATTTAAAGCGGAAAATGAAATATAGTATTCTAGAGTCAGCCAAAATATTTGGTACTAATAATCCTTTCATCTTTTATTAGCTGAAATTAAAATATAGAATACATAACACCTGAAAATTCATGATATGATTGAGTTTGACATCACAGTTATGCAAAAGAAAAAGCCTAACCTACTAATTACTTAAACTTCTTTGAATGTGAAAATAAAAGTAGTGGAGAAAAAGAAATCAATGACAGGACAGTATAAACATCAAGAAAGTCTCTGACTTGGATTCAGCCGAGTTCAATGAAGTATTTTACTGGAATAGTTATACTGATACCAGCGCTGGAGCTAGCCCAAACAGAACTAGCTCAAATATCTACGCTAGAAGAATATTTTATTACGTAATCATATTGGTGAAAAAACTACATTATGAACCATCTGTTTTGTGAAAATATATTGGTTCACTGAGGTGATTTTACAAAGTTTTATTTTGTAAAATTGTAATTTTCCCTTGTGCTTCTTACCTCAGAACAGGCCTAAGTACCGTTCCTCCAGGAAAAAAGATATACAAATACTTACCTGAGTAGGTGTTTCTAAACACAATTTGTCTTTCTAATTTCATGTCTACAGCTCCAAAAACAGGAATTGAAAAACAAAGGGGTAGACTTTCAAGCTTATAAATTAAAGTTAACGTGACCTTTTTTCCATTAGATTATCTAGACTAGACTTTCGAGTCTTTCTCTTTTCCAAGCCCTCAGAATACATCGTTCGAGGGTCTCGAACACACCAGATAGTTCCTTTGAATTTGGGTCGTGACAGGATCCTACTCCATATTTCTCACTGGGACAATATGTGTGGATTCCAGATTTTTCCTTCCTTCATAGCATTCTGTCTCTTTTGCTTCACCGGGTATTTGGTTGCTCACCATGTGAAAAAACTGAGTTTTCTGCAAGGTTAACTAAACAATTGGTGTTATTCATCAAACTGATGGCATTGGAGGGGCAGGGAGGAGGGAGGTCAGTTTTTTCTGTTTTGGAGGTACTAAGAGTGTGCATGTGTTTTATAGACCAAGGAACTGCTGGAGAGGGACCCAAGAGCCTGCTGTAGAGACCAACACAGTCTATAATGCTCTGTCTGATAATAACCAGATTATAGCTCCACAGTTCTAACGAAGAAACACAAGCGGTTTGAAAGTATAGTGAGTATCAATTTGCCCATTATCTCTAATGAAATTAAATAATGCATATGGGACTGCATGTTTGAAGAATAAATACACATTAAAATTCTTAACAGTGTGAAGATTAAGGCAATATGATTTTTTTAAAGCTTTCGTCCAGGGAAAAATAGCTTACTGCTTGCTTTAAGTAAGATTAGCTAAAAAAATGCTATAGTACATCTAGAACAAAGTCTGAGTGGCAACAGGCAAATATTTTAATGTGGAAAGATTTTTATTGGTTTTAATTAAGCAATGACATTTTTGTTGAATGCCTTAAACCTTTAATTACCACCCAAAAGCACTGAGCGTGACATGAGTTATTTATGGAGTCACTGTGAAATACAGTTCAATATTTTCTTCATATAGAAACAACAGAAGATCCTCACTGGAAACATCAGTGATTTTTAATAATATAGGTGTTTCAGGGCCTGATTTGAACCACAAGGAAGTACTTTGAAAGAATCCCAATGGCTTCCATGGGAGTTGCCTTAAGTCTTTAATGAGCATTAGCGCTTGTAGCAGCTAGAGAAATGTTTTCTTGTGACTGACAATGGCCCAAAACCCAGAATCTGCCACCAAAGGGAAGCCCTGAATGTGCGTTGTGGGGTTTGGTGTTTGGTGTTTGGTTTTGTTTTTTTTTTTGCTTTTTTGTTGTTTGGGGTTTTTTGTTTTAAATGGGGTGAGGAAGGTAAACCTTAGGAAAAGTTTCAGATGACAACTGTAGCAACTGCATGCACGGATGTAATGTAGAACATAACATGGATGAGATTTTCACAGGTGTTTGGCACTCATATTTCACAGCACTGTTGATTTATAGCCCAGATCAATTTTGTCATGGGCATGAGAGAGACAGTACTGTACCACTACTAACGAGTATATACTTATGAATAGCTACAGCTAAGCTGAGACAGGCAAGAAAACAGACATTTATGCTAGAGGTTTACCCTTAATCTTCCATACAAAATAGAAGTAAGGCCTACAGCTGAAGCATATGAATCAGCTCTCCCTAAATTTTGAAGTCTAGGGCCTACATAGTGAGGTACGTAAAAAAAGGGAAGGAAGCAGCAGTAATCTCACTGCTTGCATGAAGGTACCTAATCTGTGTAAGGTGGTGCATCTTTCCAAGCTTCCCATGTACTTAGGGGAAAGAAATTAATGTTTTCCAGGCTCTCTAACAGCCCGCCCCTGGTTCCTGATCTAGATAATTTTCTGAAGACGTAGATTTCTTTCCTCTGAAAGTATCTCCTTCCCTGAAACAAGGTAATTTGTGATTACAGTAACCAAAGGAAATAAATGAGATCAGAACAAATTTACAGACGATACAGATCCCAATCAGATATGCACAGTAAAAATTTAAAATCGCTAGATGATCATAACATGCGGCCATTTCCTCCTCTCCTTTCAAAGGAAAATGAGATGTTGCCTGCAGAGAATGAACTCTGTCTGGGAACTGTAATGGACACTTGCTCTCATCCTTCAGATGAAGTGGAAGCAGCCAGGCGATCCGCATCATGAAGCAAACTAGTGACAATTATGTAAGCATATCCACTCATGTTTTCTGTTTTTTGTGACTACGGTTTTACTTTTTGCAGGAAAGAAATGGTTGCTGAATATGAGTAGCGATCACCAGAATAGCAAAGTTTGTGACAGAAAAATGTAAGGCTAATTGTTGCTTACCCTGAGAAGAGTAAGACATGATTTTTACAGACAATGCAATCCCATTGTCGTACAGTACATACATCTGAAGTTTTTCTGAGTGACGTACTGCAGATGTGTCTCACAAAGAGCAAAGGAAACGTCTAGGTCAGTTATGTTTTTGGTGACTAGACTTACAGGGATGAGAGCCCAGAGCACCAGGAATTGGGGCAGAAGCCCGGAGTTGAGGAGAGTTACTGCTCAGGCAGCTGAGAGTAGTCCCGAGGGGATGCTGGCGCTGAGGGCTCTGCGCACTGTCTGCAGTCAGCAGGGTGGACTCCTCCTCTGAAAGAGTCACCTCCTCAGTGCATGTGAGTGTGAGAACCTGGCTTTGTCACCACTTTTCTGTGACATATCCCTTCTGATAAAATCTGGATTTTTTTATCTGTAGGAAAGGGAATTTATTCTGTTAATTACAGACTAAATCCAACTGTTCCTACTTCTGTTGGCAGAAGCCCAGGTGGTAGGCCCTCTGAGCAGAAAATCTGCCAACTGGGAAGTCATAATAGGAAAAAACAGCTGCTGTTTTTCATGTTAAAATCCTGGGCATACTGTGGAGCCCAAACCATGGTCTTAAGTTTTCCTTTCCCAGCAGAAAGCTTAAGAGTGTGTGAAAGTATCAATACTGCCTGATCACCACACAGAACATACTTCCAAACACACCTGAGGCTTATTTAGGACTCAAAGATAGGTGGTCATGGGTGGTCCAGCTATGCAATTTTAGCCTCTAGATAGTGTTTACCAACTCTTGCATGAGAGCAATCAGCAGTCAAAAAGGAGGAACTTTATCCTATGCTTCAATGAATTATAGTTTTTTTTATTTAGAAGTTGCTTATTGAGTTCTCATAAATGAATGAAAAAACACATGAGGCTTGATGAACACAGGATATGCAACACTACAGAGGTAAGAAACTTACTTCTGTATCTACAGGGCTTGTTCACAAGGGTTCCCGTCCGACCTTCCCCACTGGAGTCAGTAACATGTCTTATAAACCTACATACTCAGCCAAATTCTAGCCAATAACTTCTGTGAAGAAAACCACCATATCAAAAGCCTTGGAAAAAAAAATATGCATAATTCTATTTAACATCCTTCATAATTTTAAAACAG
>NW_009630886.1:0-2778 GCF_000690535.1 Cariama cristata | reverse complement strand
CTGCTGAACAATGACGAGAAAGCCAATTGTTTGAGACGTTAAAAGTCTGCTATGTAAAAGTTTTCAACAAGAAAGCATTCTGAACTCTTTGGCTCTAGTTTGGTTCAGGACTTTCAGCTTTTTACAAGATAAAGTCCCAGGTATAAGAGTTAACACTGCATCTTGTTTGTACTTCACTTAAAGATAAAGAAAAAAGAACCATCTAGAAATCATGATAACTTTAGCACAGAGGAGATCGAGATGGAAGAGTTACCTTGGATTTCTTGTGCCTTTTACTGCTGGAGATATCAAGTTTGTAATTTAAGTGATAATATGGGGTTTTTCCTTCCATGGGGAAAATGTTACCACATTGCTGTGTGAGTAACTTGTCCCCAACCAATTTCCAGAACAATATCTAACATCGGCCTGTGAAAGTTTCCTCCATTGAAATTCAGTATGAAGTTCAATGCAGCAACGGTATCTAGGGTCTGATTGCTTGTCCACCGAAATGAAAAGATAGCCTTCTATTCATCTCATTATGCATGAAATTAAGATAGTATCCAGGAAAGATATCAGAGTTTCAAAGTTTCAAATGTATTCTTGTACTGAAAAAGTGCTTCTTCCCCCTGCAACTTGTTTGTACTTAAAATGGTAGTATATAACATCCTCCAATACCCAAATTTTCAGTGAGAATCAATAGAAGCTACATTTTATGTTAGAGGGATGGATGATGAAGAAAATCGTATTAACATTTTAAGAGCAAAGCTTTAATTATTTGCATTTCTTGAATACGTCCATCAGTCTTATTTTCATCAGTCATCAGTGATTATTTTCTACTGATAAACATTATTACTTGCTTTTAATGTGACCTATTCAACACTATCATAAATGTTTCACTCCAGCTATGTTCCACATGCTCTATTCAAGTTCTTCATGTAACCATCGTGTGCAGGAATTTTTGGTGTGTTTTTATGAGTAAGAGAGAAAGAGAGAGAGACCAAAGTGTGTGTAGGTAGGATGGAAAGAAGCATCTATCTATCTAGATAGTTGCTAGTGTCTATAGTAGTTAATTCCATAATCTTATACCAAGTCTAAGTAAATTTATTTCCTATAAAAGTGAACTTTACTGTTAGTATGTAAATCCATTATGCCAGAGGTGCAAAATAAAAGTGAACTTTACTGTTAGTATGTAAATCCATTATGCCAGAGGTGCAAAAGCTGTTGGTTACATTTACCCCTGAACTTTGGTGCATTCTATAAAAATTTCAGACCCTTCAGGTCTATTTCTTCCCAGGATCAAATTTTACTGCTTTCAAATAAGGACGTATTTTTGGCAACTTTTGATTCAATTTCCTAGCAACAAGTGGTTTTAGTTGGGTTTTTTTTTGGCGACAGGGAGAAGATTGGGGTTTTTTAGCTGTATCAGAACTTTAAGAGTATGACAGCTTTCGAGATAGCATTTCCCTTTTGTACAAACTTTCTCTAATATCTGTAAAAATGACAGAAACCTTCAGAAAATGGTTTGGTTTTGCTCCCTGCATTAACATCTCTGAGCATGTTCGTGTGAGTCACAGGTTGATGACCTACGACTATCTCCTAGTGAAACAGCTTCCCTATTACAAAATCTATCATCACAACTGGCACTGAGACCATTTCTTGAAGTGTTATCTCTGACATGAAGGAGCAGACAAGGAACTGGTGTCCTCTTTCTGTCCCTGTAAAATAATAGATAATGCCTGAAAGGCAGGCACAGAACAGTATTTGAACACTTGCTTTATTGCTCCCTGTATGACCTTAGCTTTGAGACCTCTTTTATAAAGACCACCTGCCTGAGTACATGCGGATAAAATAAAGATAAACTATAGATCACTAAAATTTTCAGTAATGTTGCTGTTCTTCCATGGAGAGAGTTGCAACAACTGTTTGATGCCTTTTTTCTCTTTGGGGCAACTGTTTGATGTCTTCATGAAATAGCACTGTGCAGAAATCTACACAGCATGCCCATCCCTAGCACATCTGCCCTCAGTATTGGATAATGATTGTTCACTTCATATAAAAATTAAAAGCTGCAGAATGTAAGAAGAACACGCTTCATTTACTTTTGTCTGTGTAAGAAGGTTTTCAAGGTCAACGTTTTCAGAGCTGGGATAAGGAGAAGTACATATTTGTGTTCCTTGACACTTATTTTCAGGTGATTCAAATTTTTCCCAGATGTAACTACTTGAGCTGAACAATTTTGAAAATTCTGGAAGTATTCACTCATTAGTATAGAAAAAATATTTGCTAGTCTGACTTTAAAATAATTATGAACTATGACTGTCATGTGAAATAAGTTTGGCAGAGAGGGGCTGCTGTATCTGGGCTGTGCCCTTTGCTATCTATTGAAAATTTGTCCCAATTTGCCCAGGTTCACACAGCTAAATACAGACTTTTTATTTTTCAGCACTGCTGTTCCCTGAAGACTTTTTCTAGCCTTCACATGCTTCAGGTTTTGCAGTGAAGATGTTGCCTGTTCCTGGCTGAAAGGAGAGGGGAGCTGCCTGACACAGAAAGGGAAGAAGAAGTAGATCTGCCTAGAAAAGAGAAGTGTGGGAGAGCTGGGGATCAAGAATCCAAGGCAGAATATATTGTGGCAAGAATCTGCAAAATTAAGCTTGTGCTCTGCTGTGGTTTAACCCCAACTGGCAACTAAGCACCATGCAGCCGCTCGCACACTCCTCACCCATACCTCAGTGGGATGGGAACGAGAACCAAAAAAAGGTAAAACCCTTGGGCTGAGATAAGAACAGTTTAATAATT
>NW_009630885.1:0-17800 GCF_000690535.1 Cariama cristata | reverse complement strand
GGGACAGCAGCGCCGGTTGTTTTAAAAGCAGAGTCTGGCTTTTGATTATTGCCGTTACACGTCCACCTGCGGCACTTCTCTCAGAGAACAGGAGCGCAAGCCGGAGCTCCGGTGGGCAGCTCTCCGCGGCTGGGCTGGCAGCCTGCAGGGCCCTTTTTTTTTCCAGCAGGAGCGCCTCAGCAAAAACCATACTCCTCAGCGCCGGCTTTCTTGCCAAGAAAGGGAACTGCGACACAGGTGATAAAGGGTTGCTCTACAACACCCTTCTGAGGCAACAAAGAGCCTTTCCAACTTTTCAGTAAAAGAAGCATGTAGCCATTTAAGTTGATAAATGAGGGAAATATTCAGGGAAAAATTATCCTTGAAAGGCAGGTACTAGCCATGTATGGAAAAGGTGAGATTAGTATCATTATCACAATACTGAGGGGACACTTCCTCAGCTGACAGCACCCGTTGGTCCACTGTCTCGCAAGGATTATGCCAAGTACCCGCGTGGGACACCACGGCTCCAAAGAAATGACATACGTGGCCATGTGGGACTTGTTGGACCTCCCCCGTAACTGTCAGTTCTCTTCTGCTCTGGTGGGGACAGCTGGTTCCGATGCCTCCCCTGATGCATCCTCACCTGTTCCCAGGGTACCGTGCTTGCTCTGCAGGTGGAGAGGGAAGCCTTTGGAAACCCTATAGGCAGATGACTCACATCTTCTGGAGACTCATGTTTTGTGCTTCTTTTTTCTTTGTAGTTAGCATCCAGTTTTCTTCTCCCCTGCCATCACATGTAAGTTAATTCTACCCTCTGGTTTCCATAACTGTCTCTTCCTCCCATAAACACAGGAATTTGGCAGCAGTTCTTGGGAGACAAGAACAGTAGTTGCTAACATAATGCCAACAATGAGGCATTATTTCCAAGAAACTACAACAATCATAGCATGAGGAAGGCTGCACAGTGGACAGACACTTCAGCTATTCAAACCCAGTCCTTAGCTTCAGTAAGAAATCTCTCCATAGGAAGTCAGATTAAGGGAGTAGTGTAAGTTGCATTTTATTGGACAGAGGTGGATTCGATACATGTTATATCTTAATTTTCCATTCTTCTTGTTCAGACATGTTGAGTGTACAGGTTTCCCATTTTTTAGTCAAGAAAGAAAAACACATCGCACAAAGCAGCTGCATTCAACAATACAACAAGATACGTATCATTACTCACTTGAAGACTAGAAATGTGCCCAGAAAGTTTTCAATCATTCAGTATGCTAAAATACAGATAATAAAAAGTTAGTTATTGTTTAATGGTAAAATACATTAAAAAAATTCAGGCGAATCTGGAATGAAAACTCATGACTTCCTTCAGTATGGCACCACTCTATTGTTTCATTATAAATTTGTAAAAGGCACCACACATTAAAACTGTAAAGCAAGGGAGAAAACAAAACCAAGCAACGTTCCATGGTTTTCTTTCAGTACAAATACATATATATCTTAAGGCAGGTGTTTTTATGTGCAAAATACAAGTATACAGGTAAAAACAATGTTGGTATCATATATTCTCATATTCACTTCTTCTTTTAGCAGTAATGTTGGTGTCCAAATGTACAGTACATTGAAAACACTTTTCTCTAACAGAGCTCAAAATAGAAGGCAGGCTGGAAATATGGCCCTGATAACAATTAGTTTTTCAATCTGAAGAGCTTTTATGTAGACCCCTTACAACATGTACAGTCAGTCACTCTCTTTTTCTTGTTGTCTCTTCCTTTAGAAAGGTCCATATCAACTTGTTCACTATGTCGGGTTGATCCTGCTGGAGCCAATGACTAGCTTCAGACAAAATAGTTAATCTGAAATGATTTTTAACATATATCCGTGTAATTTCTGCCATCTCGACTTCCATAAATGCATCTCTTTCTCCCCATAACAGCAGGGTTGGCATGACGACTTCATGGTGCTGCAGAGGTAGGCAGCTTTAAAAATAAAACACACTAAGTGAGGTGTCATTTTAACAAAAAAAATTACCAAGACAGATTTCAGTCAACTTAGCTTTTGAAATCAACACAGTGAATCTCATTGCAAGCTTTCTAGGTTCCAAGATATCTTCTACAATAGCAAGAAAACACCCCTGTGCCTCAAAGTATTTCAATTGTTTTTAAAGATGGTGAAATTGTTAGAAGATACTTTTACTGTAACATGTCTGTAATCAGCAGTTGATTGCAACAGAGGTCTCATTTTTGGAACATGAATGATGCTTCTCCATGGTGCATGGCTCAGGAGCCCCATGAGCTCTGTAAAAAGGAACGTGGAACACCACAGCCAGATTTTTGTAGGTCAGTGGCTTTCCTTTGGTTGATGAATGCTATGGCAAATTTCTGAACCTGCATTATTTACTGCAAGTAGGTTTTAATGAAATACGATGCTTTGAATCACGTTTAGACTACAGTGTTCCATAGTTCTGTGTTCTGAATAGCTCAAACGCCTTACTGAAAAATGGTTGTCCAGAAAATGGCAGCCTGCCATTTTTGGACACTATGGAAGGTACCAGCTAGAGTGTTTCAGACCTACTCAAAATTCAGTATCATGTAGTACAGCTAAATATAAAAATATTCGTAGAAAAAGATATTCTTTAGAACTCTGATGTCTGAAATGCTGAACTGAATTCAGTTACATCCAACTCATCTATGAAATTCATGCTAACATCCAAAGTGCACCAGAGTTCCCTTTACAAAGAGCTACAGTAGGTTTTTGAATGCCTGGGACTTACATACCTACACTTGTATGCAGTGAAAGAAAACTGTTCTTTAAAAATTTGCTTTTCATGGAGTCGTAATCTCTTTAAAACTGCAACACATCACAACTCAGAGCTTTGGCAGACTAGAAAGCATTTAAAGATAAATACATTATACGACATTTGAAGAATACTTTGAAGAAAAGCCCTTAGAAAGTAAAATGTTAATAAAAATTATACCGCCACAATGACGAATTTAAACTTTCAGTAAAAATTTATTATTTTTTTCTTAATACAACTATTCTAAATGGAATGTTTTATAAATATTTCCTCACAGTAAAGGTAGACATTAGAAAAGATACAAGTAGCTAGAAATGAAAGACTATTTCAACATAAACTGTATTAATCCACCAGGATTTATTCCAGCTCATCTGTTTCAGAGACGCTGGAAAATTTATCTAATTTATGCTTGCACTGCCTAATTTTAGCCACATATTGTGACAGACCAGCTGTGACAATTCAAAACAGATTCCATCTAATCAGATACAAATGTTTATTATATTAATGCTCAAACATGATTATTTTAAACTAGTAATGTATAAAAAAGATTTTCTGAACAAACTTTCATGACATATTCAAGTGCTAGGTTGAAACTTTGGAGTTACTTAAGAGACTATGCTCTATAAAAAGGGAAAGACAAAGATGGCATGCATTAGTTTAAAATAAGACAGAGAAATGGAGACTTTGAACACATTCTTCCTCTCTACTTATACATAATGCCAAGAAATATTAATAAAAGGTCACTTTAGGCAATAATTTAATTTCATTTTGATTGATGAATTAGGAAAATTCTTAAAATGGTTTTTGTCGCAGTGGATTTAAAATCTCAATTTGCAAACAACCTGACTTCACCCACTGAACCATAACTTATTCATAGTATCAGTTTTAAAAATTGATAATCTGACGATCTGATTCAGTGCGTTTAGAGTAATCTCTTTACCTTTTAAATCCAGTATCCCGGATCTCTGCACTATTTATATAGGTATTTTTTCACTACTCTAGGGTTTACTATTTTTCTTTTGTGTCCAAGTGCCTTGCAAGATTTGTAGCCTCACTTAGGTAAACTCTACTGGGCTTTTTAGACACGCTGCATAGATTAACAGCCTGTCATTTTTCTTGCCTATAAGCTACACTATATTTCTTTTCAGTCTGGAATATGGGACATTATATCACGCCTGAAGTTTCTAGAAATCTCCTTTAACAAGGATTAACATGCAGATTTCACATTTAGAAAGGGAAATTCCACTCTTGAAGTTTTAAGTCTTTGAAAAACAGACTCAAACCTTCATATAGCACTGTTATACCATTTTTCTGTACACAAATAGTGAAGGACTTCTTAACTGCTGTAAGAGAACTAATCCCATTTTCTAAAAAAATGGCTATATCAGAAGAAATTCAAGCTTCGACTGCCTACTTACCTCTCTGAACCAAGCATGATACAAAAGCTTTATGATTTTTATTCCAAAAGTGTTTGTATCTAAAGTACAGTGATGGGAACGACTGCTGTGCTATTTATACAAGGATATGTTGGCGATGGATAGAAGTAGGTGATTTCAATCATCTCTTTGGAAGTAACTTTCCACAAAAATCAAGCTCTGAAGAATGAAACTCCAGGTGTATACTAATGAGTTGGAAACCTTTAACACATAGGTCAGCAGTGCCAGCCCACTGGGAGTTATGGTAAATACAAGTCATTAGCATCTAAGTGCTGCTTAATGGCTTATATGAGAGGAAATGAAAATCTCAATCTAGTTTTAACATTTAATGATTCACATTCCACAACGTGCGACCATGAGATCTGGTGGCAAGAACAGAATGAGCTGAAAACGAATCTTTTCCTTCCAATCCAAAGCCTGCTGCATTGTGGCTGACAGCACCTAAAATAATATTCTCCGCATTCAGTACAGGTATACTTTCATTAGAAAAATAAAGCAAACAATGCACAAACATACACACACACAGAGGAACTAATAGCTGTGATGATAGTTTCTGATTAATAACTGATACTAGGCTTCTTTTGAGCCTGAAAAGGCCTGAGACAATAGTCTAAACATACGCAACTCTTACATTCGTCTCATCTGAATCCCGTAGCAATTCAGCCATCAGCTGTCACAGATACGTCACTGTTACTGTCAGAGAAGCATCTGGCTAACGTGCAGAGTCACTGACGCGAGGTGCTGTGGCAAATGTAATGAACAAGGCTCAGGGCGGTCGAGCCTCCCCAGCTCCTCATTAGCCCTACCCTGGGGGCTCCTGCAGTGCAGCTGCAGGGCCTGGGAGCTGCCACGCAGCTGCACAGCTCCCCATTGCCCTTGGACATCCCAGCTGAGGTCATCAACCACTCTCTGCATAGCTTTAAATAAGTATACTCTTACCAGCACAGCCATCTCATTTATTCCCCATTGGTGTCTGTGCTTGGTGTTACCTTGTTGAGAAGAAAATATGCCATCTCTTTACTTTCTCGTTCCAGTTTTGTCTCTTAGCCTGTACAAGACAGCACCTAGCTCAGATCCCCGTGTTCCTCCCAGTATTTCCCTGCTGACTGCTCTCCGGACAGTGGCAGCACGGAAGGCACAGAAAGAGCAGTAAAGGTGGCACTAAATTTGGACCAGGGATAATGAAAAGTTAATCTACTTCAAACATCTACTGTCTGAGTTTAGGGAAGGAGGAGAATTGTCATTTTTAAAGAACATTGGTAAGCTGGTCTTGTGCTAGAGAAGCATGCAGGAGATTTAGTACTGTTGAAGATTGGAGCCAGTAAAGGAAAAAAAGAGTTAAATCCCACTCGTCTTGGTATAGTCCTTCAAGTTAGGGCTATAAGTCATAAGCAGAATATATGCAGAGTTAAAGACCTTCTGGCCCTGGTAAATTTTTGGTAGATAAAAAGCAGGTGTCAGTCTCTAAGGCCAAGCCAACTCCTTCCAGCAAAGTTAAAACCATTAGAAAACTGCTTGAGAAAATAAGTATTAAGCTGGCAAAAATATTTCCTATTATGATACTATCTCTCCGTTGTCTATGCATGCTCCCTGCTATATGCACTTAACTGCTGCCACTGAGTCTGATGCGACCAATGCAGGAACAAAAAAACCCAAAAGGTTTCGTTTTAGGCTTAGTTACAAAAAACCCTACCCCTCCTTTTCAAAAAAAACCAGCTCAAGCACAATAAAATTAAAAGTCAGACATGGTTTTGTAAAGTTACATGTGAGGGTAATGTACTTGGATGCCATATTATCTAGCAGTATTATTTAGTAATAAGCTCTTCACAGGTTTTGTTATTAGATAATATGAACTGTAATGCAAACAATTAGTTGATGTTAATTTTCTAAGTATTATTTAGAGATGGATTTTTGTGATTGCCAGGGGTTCTGTGAATGAGGAAGGGTATTTGCTTTCTTAGATTTTGAAACAAAGATTTTCTTTATCTGCACTCTGGTTGTTTCACCGTTTTGTGTGGATACCTCATACAATTCACTTTGCATCACACCACTTGACACTGAATGCATTTGTTATCTGCTGAGACTTCAGAAACAGATTTGCATTTTTTCCTTCCATTTTAGTTGCAGAAGATGCAATAATGCTTTTGGCCCCCAGGAGTCTCCAGAATAATCTACCTTGTTTCAGAATGTTACACTGACCTGAAAATATTTCTGTAATGGTTAATGGGTCCAGTTAATGCTCCAGGTTGTGAAAAGACATACAGATAAGCTTCAATATCCTCTGCTGTTAATCTGCAGCCTTTCCTTCCAATTCCAGTGGCTTGGCTGGTAAATAAACTTTTCAGAACCTACAAAAGGAAGCATAAAAAGCCAGTACATAAGATAGCTAGGAAACGGGATTTCTCTCCTTCTACAGGACACATCTTTCTAAAATCTATTTATACAATGTTTAGAGTACAACACGTGGTTTAAATGCTTTTTTAGAGAGCTATGTGTAAAGCACACAGTAAACTTATTTCTGGTATAACTTACTTGAGAATAATCAAGAACAGGCAAATACCAGTATTACCAAGTTGCTCAGTTCTGCACCCTGACCTGCCACCTGTGACAGGCAAAGGCAAGCGCAGGCACATACTTTTCTTCGGGATGGACCCCAGCAGCTAACAGGGTGGGAGGGAGAACGATTCAGGACTCCCCCGGCTTGCTGTGCCCTGTGTGCATGCAGCACTGGCAGCTCTCACTGGGCTAGATGCATGCCGCTGCTTTTTCCCTTTCTATATGCTTGTACTTATTTTTTAAGGTTACACAAGGTGTTGGCCTTGTTGGTTCCTTGGGCAGAATTAATCACCTTGCTGAATGTGATGCCCAGACTCCCAGGCTGCCTGCCCTACAGCAGGCTCTGAGGGATAAGATGATGTCCCACTGCACACAGGAGCTTCGGATAAGTCTGCAAGAGTTTCCCGGGCACCAAATGTGTCCCACTGGCATGGGCACAAGTAAAACCAGCGGACCGTCTAGGTGGAGTCATGCACGGTACTGCTGGAGGTTAAAAGTATGTACCTGAACGCCTCCCAGAAACACAAAAGGAAGAGTTAATCTCAGAGACTCTATGTACTTCTATCCTACTTTATATAAATATATTAAGCTTAAGAAGAAAAATCAGAAAGCTCTGTATTTTTTCCAGTAATTGTAACTACATCAGAAGGGATCAATGTAGGTGGCAATTCTTCCATCACTCACAGTTAAATATATAAACAAGAGCACTCATTTTGCTCACCTTGAAATCATTTACTGTAAACATGAATTCAGGAAACCATGGCATTTGGAAAAAGAAGTAGTAACCAGATTTAATCAATTGTGATGGATGTCGTAGAATGTATTCTGAAACAAAAATGCCCATGAATTAAAAATGAAAACTGATGACTCAAACAAAATTACTGTTAATATTACTATTTTTTAAACTTAAAGGAATGTTGTAAAAACATTACGTTAGAACATGCTATGTGACAAAAGATGATTACCGTTTCAGGAGTAAGTATATGATGTGGCCATTAAAACATACTATTTTTATATGTGTTAATAGAAACAGTCAGCAAACCAGAAGCCTGCCAAAGACTAGGTGAGGGCAGTGACACTGGAGACTTTCATCACATGATACATTTTCACTTAGAGATCTATTTGTGTAGCTAGTCCAAACCATTTTTTTCAGCTGTGAAATAAGAGGCATAAATACAAGTCTTTATCTCATCAAAGATCTGATGCAAAGAAATCTGTAGTTGATAATCCACTTTACATTCTAAACACAGCATCAATCCTGTTCACAAAAGTACAGAATTTTTCTAACAGTTGTCTTCTTGGCAATTTCAAGAACCGTAAGCCAGATTACATAGTGTCACTTTTATTTTTCAGCTGTGAAATAAGAGGCATAAATACAAGTCTTTATCTCATCAAAGATCTGATGCAAAGAAATCTGTAGTTGATAATCCACTTTACATTCTAAACACAGCATCAATCCTGTTCACAAAAGTACAGAATTTTTCTAACAGTTGTCTTCTTGGCAATTTCAAGAACCGTAAGCCAGATTATATAGTGTCACTTTTAAAGATATTGGAGTATATATATAAAAAAAAAAAGATATAGCCAAATTTGCATTGTCTCTCTTTTTTTTTAAATTGTAATTTTGTGTCTTCAATGAGTTGCAAGAGCCAAGATTGGCATTCAAATATTTAACTTCCTCAAAGCAAGCACAGAATGTACGCAGGTACTAGGAAGTCTAGAACTTATCCTTTACAGATGCAAATTCAGGATGGCAAAATTGCACTCCCAACATCGGAGATCTCTCTAAAATATTAATTCTGACAGTGAATAAAAATGAGTTTTAAAGCAAAGTAAATTGAAGTGTCAGCTATCTTCTAAGCTTTCATATCTTATACATTCTTATATTGCATCACCCATTATATTTTTCCTTGATGGACCACCATCAACACTGCTCACTTTTCTGCACAATTTATAAACTGTGTATTTTAATTTGATCCACAGTAGAACAAATTTGACCCAGGGAGACTTTATGAAGTTACAAACTAGATTTTGTACTTTAATATGCAAAGAAATCCTAAGAAAGACTATAAAACAATGCATTTGTCTTCTATGCAGCCTGGTTCCTGCTCTCAGTGAAAAAACTGCAAAAAGCTCCTGCTTCTTCAGGTGATGATGAACAGACCTTGGGTAAGTGAGCCTTAACTACCTGGCAAAATGTTCTTTAGTATCTTAGAAAGGTGCCCAAGAACACTGTGAGAACAACATGTGTGAATGGTTCTGATTCCCCAGTGGTGTGAGGTCAGATTTACACTCAACTGAGATGAAAATTAAAGCTGCACTGAATATTCTTAACTATTTCTGGGGAAATGGGGTGACTTCTTAAATGGAAATAGGGTGAGGTCAGCAACTGAAGAAATTAAAATTACTGAGATACTACTTTCATTTTAATTACTGAATGTTGATCTAATCCCTATGAAATGTTTTGTAATTCTGGGTGGCAGACAAGCTCAAAGCCTATCACGCATCAAATTCTGCTGGTGCACCTAAATCCTTGTTTCAGCTCACTACTAGCACATTTCTGAGCCTCTAGTAAGTAGCCTGGAAAGGCTGTCTTGTTCCAATGAATATTGTACCAGATCATAAATTGTCATGTCACCTAAATCAGGATTAAATTCTAATGTCTGATTCACATTTACAGAAAGGCTGTTTTATGCAGATTTAATAACGTAGTGAGGCCTTAACCTAGGTGTAATGCAATATACACCCCTCTTCAGGGAATTTTATCCTACCAAAGTGGTATAAAACAGATTCATGTATATGAAAACTTGTTTGTGGACCTTCAAGGATTAAGACAAACATCCGTAAGTTTGGTTGCAAGCACTCCCACTTCCTACAATAAATTATTTACAAAAGACAAATAGTTGAAACCCTACTGCTTCATAAAATACAGTCCAGATTGTGAGAAGCACTAAGCAGCAGCAACTTATCTACTGAACATCTAAAGGGGCAAGTAGTTGGTTCTTCTTTAGCAACCTGAAAGCAAACATAATCATAATGAAAATGCAGATACTCTGGCTTAACAGAGACTACTATAAAACTCACCTGTAAACACAGAAGGATGAGGGAAATTAACCACAATCAGCTTAGTCACCATTTCAGGGTAACATATAGCCACTAACCAAGCGATCATTCCTCCCCAGTCATGGCCAATCAACACACACTTGTTGTATCCTACCACATAAACACAGATTTGTGCTTTTATTTCAGTGGAATTTGTATCCATACAAATTATCACATACAATAAAATCATTATTGGGCAAAACAGATGGTCCAGTGTATTTATTACTATAACTGATTAATACTGCACTGCTTCCATTACTAATGGCCAGAAAAATAGTGCACTATTATAGTTAAAAAATTAACAGAAAATTAAAATGATTTAGTTAGACTTCAATTACACTTTAACTATACTACCTCAATGTGAAAATAAAGTCACTGGCTACCCAAATGGCCACCCTGTTCATGTCTTGGCCAATGTAGGGTCAGATATACAATTCAACTTGCAGTCATTGTAATGCACGTACGTTTGTCATGTTTGGGGAGTTTGGCATTTGAAACTGCAGACAGAAAGACTGAGCAATCTCCTGAGCCCCTCCTGAACAAAACTAATCCTTATGAATTTCTTTGAATATGGGAGGCTATCTAAGCACTGAACATCATAATTATATAAAAAGTGGGCATTATACTTAATAGCTATATATATAACACATATCTACATGCACATAAATGCACACATTTATATACTTAGTAGGCCTGCAGCTTTTCTCCATATGCTGTGTTGATGGAAATTTTTTAAGTTCTCAAAATTCACGTACTTATTCTTCCATCGATAAAAATGGTAATCTAACAGCAGTAAAAGGGAGGAGAAAAATCATGACCGAGTTTTGAAAAGCCTTTAACCAAAGCTGGAATACATACTATAGTGTCAGATACCTTCACCCTCCTCATTGAGGATTGTAACGCTGAGCACATACACTACAAATGAAATATATAAAAGCCAAAGTGTATAGAATTCTGACATAAATTTGGACACAGTTGTCAAAGAACCTTGTAACCCCTCTTGAACAGAAATCTTTTGGAGCACTTTTGATATAATCAAGTTCTCCAAATGAATTTAATTTGGGGTTAGAACAAACAAAGATAACAAGCCTCAGAAATACTTTTTCAAAAAAATTTTACATGCCTATGAAATTGAATTATCATGATGAGAGCACTTCTCAAGCATAACCATGGCATTACCATGGAGACTAACACAACCAGCAAAGGCTGGAAAATGTAAACACAGTGTGGGGACTGCCTGCTCAATCTTTTGACAATATTCAAACATCAGAAGCAAAGCAAATCCTAAATTCAAACCTTAGAACTATTTCTTCATGTGAAATGCAGTTAGTTGTTTCACGATCCCTGGAGTATCCAGGGAATTAAAATTATTCAGAGAATTACAGCCTAATCCCTTGTCTTTCTATTGGTATGGAAGGGGAATATACTTCACTAGGTGTTATAATTTATTGTCAAACTGAATTAGAGGGGCAAATTTTGCAGACTCGCTTCAGCTCTAGACCATTACACTGTGTGTTTGCCACAGGGAGCAATGCATCCCTTGTTCGCCCTTCTGTTCTTCTCACTGTTGTGTAAGACAGAGTGATTCAGGTCTTGAGAACTGACTACTGTGCAGGAGTATTATTTGGGGATTTTTTTTTTTTAATACAGCAGACGTACTGTAATCATCTTTATAAAGCCTACAATATTTATTCTATCTTGTTTGTGCAAGAAAAATGTCACCTGATTTTAAATTCTTTGGTCTGCAAGTGCTATTAGACTCTAATTCAGAACATTATCCACTAAGTGCAATGGTTAGGAGTAAGCAAAGACCTTCTTAGGGAAAAAGACCATAGGTTTGTTCTGCTGGATTTCACAGCACATAGGGAAGATTTTTTTTTAAACCCATAATGGAAAAATCATCTTTACATATTGTTTATACTGACACACATATCATAATTAGAAAACAAACCTTTTTCATTGATAATAGTCAGAAAATATGAGTATACTTATATATATATGTATCTGTAATGTGTATACATTAAAGAGAATGCAGTTTTTAAAATATCAGTGCTGGATCTTTTGTGGGTTTTTTTCCCTGAAAATCAAGTCACCTATGAGCTGAGTAGTTTTTCTTCTACTAACGCACCTAGAGATTCCAAAATATCCTTTATATCTGTTATCAGACAATCTAACTTGTAATTTTCTTTGTGCGAAGGAGCATCTGTTTCTCCATAACCTCTCAAATCCAGGGCGACCACTCGATATTCACTTTTAAATTCCCGCAACTGATGGCGCCAAGAATACCTAACAAAGGGGAAAAAAAAAGTTGGAGTTATAAGGTCAAGCAGTATGATACCAAAATGCTCTCAATGCTTTTGCTCCCAAATAGTTAAGGGTAAATTAGCACGGCTTTGTTTGCAATGAGATTCTTTTTTCTTTCTGTGGCACACTGATGGTCCTTTGTGGCTATAGTAGTTTTGTGCTCCCTTCTTGAATTCCCCAGCAAGGAAAGGCGGCTGCCAGAAAGGGGGCATGGCCAGAGCATGGGTGTTTCAACAGTTCCTGGAGTCTGGCATGGTCCCTTTGCTGCAAAGGAAGCAGGCATAAACCAGAGCGCACAGAGGACTACACTGCTTTATCCTTAGAGCTGTAGTATCATCAAAAAAGTAAGATCTGAAAAGCTTTCTCTTCTCCCTGGCTTGCTCACATACACATTTTGATGGAGTACTTTTCTTTTTTCTTTTCAGAAAAGGAGTATCAGATAATTTATACACTAAATAAATCAAAGAAAGAAATAGAATGAATAACAAATGAACTTGGTGATGTTTATATGATTTATATTATGTACAATTTCATCTGTGCTCTATACTACCAGAATTGTTCCAGAACAATCTATGTGTTGGTACTACACAAAGGATTTCATTGCTTATGCATGAAATGCACATGGCCTTATCTTATATTGTATTAGAAAGATATATGAAAAACATGATACTTCTAGGCATATATACTAATGGCTGCATCCCTCTGTGCTAGGATCTAGCTTTTACTTCTGCTCTTGTTTCAACAGTCTCAGATGAATGATATATAACATCTGGATCATCAGCAATCGTTAGAGAGTGATGCACAGAATTCTACCTTAATTGAAATAGTGTCTATATCAGACCATCGGCTCTTCCACTTTAGCTTTGCCTCCAGCCTATTAGGGACTTTGAACATAAGTAATATTACAGTAACACTTATTAATTATAGAAATTTGTATTCATATAAACAGAACAGTCAGAACCTTTTCATTTCAGTGCCATATAATGCAAATACAAGATTTAGCTGAGATCTCCAGGAATGAAATTTTTGAAGGCATTATACAATGACGTGGAAGCTGAATTTGCCATGGTAACTGTTGTAGCTATCCTATATACTTCAGTAAGGCGAAACAACGAGGCCCATAAATAAACTATTTTTGTTTTCAGAAAATGTCACTTGCTATCCTCATCTTCTGTTTGCACAACAGTCCATCAATCTCCAAATGTCTGGGTAGGTTTTGTATTCAAAGAAATCCTTTTACCATATATTGAATATAACTACCGGACAACTGCTTTGCAAGAGAATTTGGAAACGTTGGTGAATGCTTTCATGTTCATAAGGATGAATCATGGAAACTATTTTGCGACCTTCTGATCACATTATTTCCGAAAGGCAGCTTGTACAGAATTTAGCAGCTCACACAGAAGTCTTATAGGGACCCAGCTGTCTCAACACATCATGCTCAATTTCAAATATTTTAGCATTGTCTTTCCACAACATTGGTATTGATTTTCAAGTTCTTATGCATCTAAAGCACTTAATGGCTCTGATGCATTATGTTCTTAAGTGATCTTTCATCTTCAGACATTCTCAATCACTCACTAAGGTAAGTATTGTATGGTTATAGTTGTCCTACTTATAACCTTGAGGCATTTGAAGACAGAGGAGTTGTTACAATTAAGAATTGTAACTGTGAATCATACCCGTATTGTTTTGTTTGCTTGTTTTTTGCTAGCCAAATGATACAAATTTGATGCTGCTTTAAATATCTCTTAAATTGATATTATTTTATCTTGTGCTCTCACAACAATCTCTACTCTTACATAAAAAATTCTTCAGTGATTGAATTAACAAACCAACATCAGTATTGGTAGTGTGACTATTTTATAAACTATTAGCATGTAGTATTTTTTTAAGAAGAGTTATATAAACTATGCTATTGGTGGTCCCAGTGATCTACATAACAGTTTCTTACTCATTCCTTTTGAATGGTCAGATAATACAATATATTAACTGTCATGTAAAGCATTTCTCACCATTCTAAACTGTAAGAACGGCTTTCTGCTTTTTGAAAATAATATACCAGATTTCAGTGAAGTATGTATATAAAATGCTAAATTTTCCATTATTATTCCTACTGTAGGGGAAATCAGCTGTAGTCTTAGCTGTCTTACTGTGTTAGAATATGTGTTATGCAAGGTATGCATAATGTTTGCATAGAATATGCATCCCCCATCTAACTGTCTTTTTAATCAAAGTTTACAGTTTTAATCCTTTTAGATAACAATTTATTATTAGAACAATCTACTACTTTGAAAACTTGTCTTAAATTAAATATGGCTTTCTACCATCACCTTCAAAGCCATTAGTATCTATAGGAAATTGCTAAGGGAAATGACCTCTGTTTTACTTGGGTCAATTTATAACGGTATGACCTGAGTCCAGCTTGAAAGATCACAGTTCCAACAGTGGACCCTAGCTCCATATCAGAGTTTAGAAAGGAAAAAGATCATTTAACTTGCTGAATTACTGGCATTACCACTTCTCCGATTCCCTTACTGTTTTTTCAGTGCAAGTTCCGTAAGCCATGCTTCACTAGTTAAACCTGGCAATGACAGCCTAAGCAATTTGGTTAAATCATTAGACACATGACTGCTTTTCATTGTTATAAACAAACATTTAGGATTGGGTTTGATTCATCATTCATCTTGTGATGAACTAATAATAGAACCTTTTTCCCCCGAGTAGCATTTTGAAATTAGGCTGCACAATAGCCTATAGAACTCATACTTGTTCTTCTCCTTCCCCAGTTAAAAATTAATGTATAGTATTTTTTAATAAATGCAGCAATCCATATTGCATTTAATATATAACGGATCCTTATTTTAACACCCTCTGCTACAATTTGTAAGTTTAGCCATATAGTACAAACGTTATCCAAACAGGAAATTCATTAAAAAAAGAACAGTTCCTCCCCAAAATCTGAAGAAAAGTGTACATACTTGGGGAAAAATGGATTGACAATGCAAAAAAGATGGTTGGTTTGTGTCAGCCTGCAGGAATTTTTTGTGGATGCTGCAGTTAAAAAATATTTCAATGGTTTGTTCCCTACTAAAACTTTACGCCATTAGTTAGTACTCATAGATACACAAAATAGATCACACTGGGGATTACTTAAGTTGAGATGATCACTCTTGGGTATCTTAGGCAGCTTCTTTTATACAAGAAAAGCATGTAGGGAGTTTTACCAGAATTCTGGAAAGCCATGAAGCAGCAGCATGAGTGGTTTACCCCTTTCTCCAGCAGCCACATAGTGGAATCTTAACCCTGAATCCTAAAATGAGAGAAAAAGAAGTGTGCTTTTATTGCTGCATAGAACTGCTATACTGGGATTTTAGAATGAGCATGATTTCAGACAATATTCTAAGAAATAATATATTGCCCCTGGAAAAAAAAAAATCAAATTGTCAGTTTTTGAAGCTGTAGTCTTCTGTGATTCTGAGATCAGGTATCTGCTACAGCCTGGCAATGCTGAGTATCCCATACCCCCACTGCTACAGCTTCTTCCAGGGAGGACCACCTTTAGTACCTGCCAGGCTGTGTTGACTATGTGCCACTTCAGCCATGAGCATGCTAACGTTTCTGAAAGAGACTGTGACTAGGAAAAGCAGATTATTGTCAAAGCTAGCACCTTGCTTTCACACGGACACCAGTCACGTGCTTTACAGAAAGACACTAAGACACAGTATACTTTAAATGCACTTTCAATTTTTCAGTTAATTTGTAAGATTATGCAACTATTTAAAACCATCATGTTGCATTCTGGCACAATAAAGGAATGCACAGATTCTTAAGAACCAAAAGCAATTAAAATTAAGTAACTAGAAAGCAAGTGGGTTTTACTTGGTTTTACTGTTCAAGGCTTCAGACTCGCTTCAGAAAAGAAAGCCTTAATGTTACCATCTTCCTTCTGCCCTGGCTATAGTCACTATTTCTGATGCACCTTTTGAGAAAATGGATCTTACGAGAATTACCAGCAGGCAAGTTACTTATTGTTACCAGTGCAGAGGCTGAACACTGAATTGCCATTGAAATGAATGGATGTACACAAGCTTACGCTAACTCAAGGCCAAATCCAGTAGAATTTAAAGAAGCTGAAATTATGACCTAGAGGGTTTACTGAATTCTGGCACAGAAATGGATACAGAAGTTTGGAAAGAGTTAGCTCACAAAATACATGGTGTTTAGAAGTCACGTGAAGCAAACTGCAGGAAGAAAGGTTGTACAGCTCCTGAACAAATGTCAGAGCCTGCACTGTCTCTGCTATTTAAAAAAGGGAAGAAAAACCTCATGCCTTTGCTGTACATCAAGAGCCTACATCAGGCCAAGGGTCACAAATACATACAAAAAGTTTTTGTTGCCAGAGACGCTTACAAATTCTCTGGTCCCTAACCAGCTATAAAATCATTAACTTAGGTCTGGACTCCTGAAAAGGCTCAGAAGAGCTAACATATGGGTTTTTTATACTCACTATGGATATAATAGGGACTTTTGCTCAGTTCTGCCCAAAATTATGCTGATATTTCTCCTCTGGGATGCCTATGAAGTCCCCAGAGGTAAAAGTAAGTTCCTAGTAAATTTTAGGGCCCTTACATCATCTTCACGTTCTCCGTATCACTCTGCCTTTGATCCTTTTATATTTATAAGAGTAGAAGTTTCTCAGTTTCCTATCACAGTTTCTCTTCTCAGTTTAGTGAGTAGTGGGCAAGCCCTGCTCCATCCTGCTACTTTCAGTTAGTGTCCTCTAGGGATTTACCCTCAATGCTTTCATTTTAATCTATTTATTGCTTTTAAGGACATCCCCTTTACTTATACAAATTCAATCACCACTTGTACAGCAGCAGTTTAAATGTCACAGGCCCCAAACTAAGCCCGTTCTCGACCTTTTCAGTTGCTCCTTTCTGTCCCTTTTGACTGCCCCCCAAAAGACATAGGATGTTGCCAGCTTTTCTGAAATAGACTTTTTTTCTTCCTTTCGTTGAAGTCTGTACAGATCTGTAGGACACATGCGTTTGGAAAGTAACACAACAGCTTGCTGTTATCCAACAGCAAGAGTTTCATGAAACAAGCGATAGACTGTCACATTGACAGAAATTCGATTTGCCCCCAAATGCTCTTTTATTACTGTCATACCTCTCACTGCCCCGGCAACCCTTTCATTTACTGCTTGGTGCTATAGGAAAAAAAGAACATGGCACATGAGTAAAAAAGCACGCACATGCCTCCTAATGATGCTAGGAAAAGAAAACAAGCGAATCACGAGCAACTCTGAGGCTCAGTAATTTCTATTAGTACTGCGGGGCACAAAGGCATCTGCACAGAACCCCAACAACTGAGACCTCTGTCCTTATTTTATTAACACTTGACAAAATTTGCTGTGTGTTCTTTGCTCACCTATGACTACAAAAGAAACCAAGCTCACACGACTTCATTTAGAGCATTTGCCGCAGGAGCGAATCACAGGCGGAGATCCGAGACAAGTACAGAAACTGACGGGAGGCTTTAACCGTACAGCCTTACGGACACCGATTCCCTTTTTACCCTACGTTTTCCCTGCCACCCTGATGCACGAAAGGAGCGCCCAGGT